>NC_058410.1:22763778-22863695 GCF_002201575.2 Neomonachus schauinslandi | reverse complement strand
TTTTTTTTTTTTTTTTTTTTTTTTTTTTTTTTTTTTTTTTTCAGAAAAAAAGGAAAAGCTACCATCATTTCCCACCTTGATTATGGAAATGGCCTCTGAGCTGAGCTATCCCCCCTCTCACCCTATCAGATTTATTCTCTCCCCAGCATCATCCAGAAGTACAATGTGAGCCACAAATACAATTTCCAATTTTCTGTACCAACATTTAGAAAGGGAAACATGGGAAATCAATTTTAATAACATTTTATTTTACCTGCTATATCCAAAATTGAATCATTTCAACACATTATCAGTATGAAAAATTATAAATGAGATATTTGGCATCCTCCTTATGCTATGTCTTCAAAATCTGGCATACGATTTACATTTACAGCATATATCAATTCGAACTAGCCACATTTCAAGTAAGTTTGAGAGAATTTCATGCTTTCCTGTGATATATATATATACAATTTCCAATTTTCTGTACCAACATTTAGAAAGGGAAACATGGGAAATCAATTTTAATAACATTTTATTTTACCTGCTATATCCAAAATTGTGATATATAACTTTTGGTAAGCCAGATTTGACGATGTGATGGGGCTTCTGCTGAGTCGGGGAACATATCCCAGTCCACCCCTTCACAAACAGGGTTCCACAGGAATTGTAAGCCTAATGCCCTAGGACACCCATTGTATATTATGATTTAACTTCTATCCTATGCATGAGGATGGTCCTAGTTAGGAACTCTCCTTAGGAGATTTGAGAAAATAGTTACTCAAATCATTGTCTAATGAGCTTAATTCTCTCCAGAAAAGTCTGTATGGTCTTTTTTTTTTTTTTTTTTTTACCTAAGATGCAGTTATTTTATTTAATTCATCTGTTTCAGTTAAATATTACTTGATTTATAATCTCCCTGGTTTCAAGAGGATAACAGAGAACCATAGAATGTGTTCTGGGGGAAGTGGTGGGTCCTTGGTGATGGCAGGTTTCCTCCAGGAGGGGAAAAGTCACAGTACGGTTGTCCGTAAGTTTGGCTATTTAGAACAATGGGAAATAGAGGAAAAGAGAAGCCTTTTCTTCCAGGTTTCTCACGTAGAAGTCAGCATGGCAGCTCAGGTAGAGAAAGGAACATCCTCCATTTCTTCCCTCACTCGGCTCCCTTTGTTACTGTGGAAGAAAGAACGGCAGAGCTGTCCTATGACTTCAAGACAAAACTATGTTGACTCTTCTTCTTCCTCCCTCCTGTTTACTTAAATGTGATAAGCAGAAAAGGAAGGCAGGATTTCTAGGGCCTAGGAGAGGACAGCTCTCTCCCTCCGGACCTCTACTTCTTGTGTAGAAGCTGTAGGATGAGCTGGGGCCCTTCTTGGAGGCTGGACACATCTCTCTTGAACCCACTGAAGGGTAGGCATTTAGACTAAGGCAGGACGTGGGAGGCTCCACATCAGTCCTGAGGATGTGATGTATCTGCAACCTAGCTTTTGACAGTGATTTCCAGCAGGAGGAAGAGGAGTCACCTATAGGGAGCCTGTCTACCCCTTCATAAAATTATGCTTTGGCTGTTATTCTTTGGGTGAGTTCCAAGGTCCAAGACTCAATAGAAAGAGGAACAATTGATAGGACTGCATCACCAAATTCCTTAACTGGATGTTTAACAGTAAGCATTGAACACAGTTCTATGAAGCAGATGTTTTGTTTTGTTTTGTTTTTGTTGTTCACTGCTATATATCTAATACCAAGAATAGAGCTTGGCAAATGATGAGAGCTCCATATTTATAAAATGAATGAATGCAGATAGAGGTGTGGGGTACAGCTTGTGCTGAAGCCGGGCTGTCCCATTCAGGACCCGTTAGCCACGTGTGGTTACTGAAGTTTAAAGTAAGTATAATTAAGTAAAATTTAAAATCCAGTCTCTCAATTACACTCACCCCATTTCAAGTGCTCAGTAGCTGCAGGTAGCTAGGGCTAGATGATTGTATTAGAAAGTGCAGCGAACAATCTATTTCTCCTCGAAAACTTCACCTAACTTCTTTGAACCACAGGCTTTGGAGAGGCATTTGTAAATGACAGGTTGGTTTAACAACCTCTAATTAATTATTTAATAATAAAACTGCCATGATGCTGCTCAGGAAATGCCATCACTTTATAATTCCACAACCAGAGTTGGCCTCAAAAATGATGTTCTTAAGGTTTTGCTTTCTAGAAACTATCTTGAAGAAGTTATGAAAACCAAGTTTTCAAAAATTTCAAAAATGCATCTTCTTGGTTCACTCCCAAGTTGCCTGTCCTCCCTTTGGAAGTCCTCAAATGTCTTCTTCTGTCCCTTTGTATGGCTTGAGTGATTTCCTCCAAGTCAGCACCCTCAGCTATGACTAAGTGACAAGAAGTAACAAGCCAGTCTCCAGCTTAGGTCTTTCTTGAGACTGAACTCATTCTAAACTGCTTAGGGGAGCTCATTTCCTTACCTGCAGCTGGTACAAATCCACCTGACGGTTAAGGACACCACCCTCTTTCCACTGCCCAAGTCAAGAATTCCAGTCATCTTTACCCCCTCCATCTCTCTCATCCCAGACACCAAGTCAGTCACTAGTTATTATTAGTTCTTCATTAAGCAAAACTGTCCCTTCTTTCCCCATCATCTGCTTGGATTGTTTCTGCTTTTATTTCCATGGAAATGACATAACTTCATAATTCTCCCAACTGGTCCCCTGCCTCCACTCTTTCTGCCTCAAATCCACTATCTTCATTGCTGCCACGGTGATTTTTTTTTTTTTCTTTTCTAAATAAGAACAACACAAGCAACGGTAATGCCACTTGCTTGTTTCAATCCTTCCTTGGCTCAGCTTCCTGTTGCTTACAGAGCCAGATCTGATGTCCTTAGGCTGGATTAGGAAACTGGACTTTGATGTGTCTTTCTGGCTTAAGCACATACCACCCTATCACATAAGCAAGGAGCCAGCTCCATCTGGCTTTTTACCCACTCCCTGCTTTACACATCCTTGCTCATCCAACATGCCCTTCCCCACTTTTTTTAATGCCTCTCTATTAGAATATGAACTCCATGAAGACAAGAACTTGATTTGTTTTGTGCAGTACTGTACACCTAGCACAAAGAACAATGTCCTAAGGTCGGTGATGAGAATTTCTCTGTTGAATAAGTCAATCTACTATTTTATTTATTTTTATTTTTTTTAAAGATTTTATTTATTTATTTGACAGAGAGAAACACAGCGAGAGAGGGAACACAAGCAGGGGGAGTGGGAGAGGGAGAAGCAGGCTCCCCGCCAAGCAGAGAGCCCGAAGCGGGGCTCGATCCCAGGACCCTGGGATCATGACCTGAGCCGAAGGCAGATGCTTAACGACTGAGCCACCCAGGCGCCCCCAATCTACTATTTTAAAGATCTGTTCCAAGGCCAACTCTGTGATGAAGCCTGTCCTGCCCCTCCTTCCATTCTCAGCAGGGTAATTGCTCTTCTTCATGACAGCAAAACACACCAAATATACCATTATTTTAGTTCTAACATCATATTACATACACTCATATACATGTCTTTCCTTTTACTTGAGCTCCTTGATGGCAGGAGTACTTTCATCCTCCCCAATGCCCATCATCGTAGTCAGTTCATAGTAGGCACTCAAAAACTGTTTTATGAATGAGTGAATACAAGAGATGAATTAGAAGAGGAAGCAATCAGAAGGGTTCTCACACACACACACACACACACACACACAATGAGGAATAAGACACACAAATCACCCTTATGTAATTCAATGTTTCAGGGTTTCTTCTCAATGAGAGACAGATTTTAGGCTGGCTGCTTTAATTCCCTTTTGTAAACCATAATTTCAAAAGACAGTCTGGCTCATAAAACCACACAGGTAAGTTGCAAATCCACCAATTTAAGAGTTTTATAATGGAAATACTGATAGATTTTGACCTTTAATGAGCCTCCACTTTCATTATTAGAAAGGTTCTACTCTTTTGTACTAAAGAACTCTGATTTGTGGATATTTTATGGTATATTTATTTCAGTTGGTTTTTGCCTTCGGTCACCTCAGCAAAAATAAAGAGATTTCCCCAGTGGAATTTCAGATATGTATGCCTACCGAGAGGGAGGCAGAAGAGGAAATGGTCATTTGATTTATTCATGACTCTTTGCAGATGCAATGTATTCTGCCCATGCCCATGCTTAGGATCTGGTGACTCCATTTCTAGAGCTCACACGGTGGTGACCACTATCTGTCCTAATTGAATGACATATGGAAGCCAATGACTGTCTTCTCACTTGTTAAAAGCATTCATGCTCAGCATACCTCGGAATGGGCAAAGCCTAGCAATTAAAAGCACAGATGGTATGTCGGTGGCATCAAAATTTCTTTAGAAACAAAATTGAGAAATTAAAATGTAAAACAACACATTAAAAACTAGACACCTCAAGCATGTAATTGTATATTTATTTCTCTTTTTAAAGAACACTCCTTAATGTAATTCAATATACAAACTTGGTTTCACAGAATTATAATCCACTATATAGCACAAAGATAACCCAGATTGTGTGTGTGTGTGTGTGTGTGTGCATGCACACACATGTGCATGTGTGCACACGTGTTGTTGTACCCCCTCCCTTTCTTCCATTCTTCCGGACCTACAAACAAAGGCTCTGCCCACCTTCCACACTAACCAAAGCCCATTCTGCATGTTGTGTATAAAAGACATCATCCTCCCACAAATTCTCTTCCCTGGAAAGCTTCTTTTCCCCGTTCCCCCTGAGATAGCCAGGAGCCTGACACTCTTCCCCTCTTCAAGAGGGTGAAGTGGCTTCCCCTAAAGCTGATGCCCACCCTGTTACCATGTGGACTGGCTGAGAGGAAAGGCTGGTGAGAGGTCTCCACGCCCCTTCCCTGTGTCCACTCCTAACCCTCAGAGTCCAAGCACATCCCCTCCGTCGCAGCCTTAGTTCCGGTTACCATCTTGTGCAGCAAGAACCAAGGAGATCTGTAAGGCCAGGTCTTCTCCACGGGCAGCGCACAGCACTGCCTGCCAAGCCACCGGGCCGGCCGATAACCAAGCTCTACACAGTCCCATGTGCTTTGTCACTTTAATTTTTAAAGACACCCTAGCATAGGTCTGTGTTAACCTAGTGTCCAACTGAGTTACATAAAATTGTACCAGTGATGCACTTGTACATATTTACATGGGGCGGAATGTTTTCCCATATTTTTAGATGAGTATATAGATCAACATGTTCACATAAGACCAAATACTTTTAATATTATTTATAACTGATTTATAAAGCTTTGAAAAAACTCACAATAGCACATTGTTTACTTTAATGCTTTACGGTACTGTAAGTTTAAAATCACAATCAGCACTTAAGTTATAGTCAATCCAGCAAACAAGAGACAAAAAAATTTACAAGAGTTAAGAACTGACTGATACATCCTTTATCTTTTTTTTAACTAATGCATAAGTGCAGAATAAGATACTCTAGTTTAAATATCTTGTTTACAATATACATTTTTGTTCTAGTTACGCAACAGTAAATCCCATGCTTCACATAGAAAAGCAATCCACAACATTAAGAAAAAATGTACAATTTATGAAACAAAGTAAATAAATATTAGTATTACAGAATCAGAGCTGTACATAAAAGCTGTTCAGTTTTAATCATATAAAAATATGTTTTAGTGCAACCTCACATATATATTGATGCTGTTTTGCTTTGCATCATTTAGATCCAAGTGTCCAAAAAAGGAAAGAAATTACATTTATTACAAAGCAGATACACAAATTCTAAAATATGTACAAAGTACTGCTAAAAAATGCTTATAAGAATATAAGCAAAGTAAAGAAAAGGCACAAACATCTGTACAATTTTAAAAGTACCAGACCCAATAGGTTAATTTCAAATTTTGTTTTGGTCAGGCTCATGATGACTTGTTAATTTACCTAATTCTTTTGATATAACAAAAGTATATATAATAGCAAACTACTGTAACTTAGGACAGGCATGCTATAAACTTGATTACCTCTATTTCTAGAAAAACAAAAACAAAGAACAAAATGGGAAAATGTGGAAATGAAAGTCTCCATGCATCTTAGATCACTGTAGTTGACTCTTCTCTGCTGAAGGCTCACTGCCTCCCTCTGTGCTTGAAGGTAACTCTTTGCAGCTATGAAAGCCCGACTGTTTATCATCCACACGACTCGTGCCATAAAACGTGGAGGGAGCTAATGCAGTCTGTGATGTACCAAACTTGTCCTTTTCACCATCATGCAAGTCAGGGTGGGTGGCTGAGGTGCAGGGCTGACCTGGCTCAGGTCCACTAAAGTGTCTAATGCTAACATGTGCACTTTCCAAGGGTTTCTGGTGGGCTTCCTGCACCTGCACTGGCTGATCTGCCCCAAGCAGAGCGGCCTCTTCTGTGGCAATCCGGAGAGAGGCAATGGCTTTTGTACAAGTCTGAATGTTTTCCTCCTGTTCCCTCTCTGTTGAATTTAAGCTGTCTTCTGAAGTGCTCTGTTTCATCAATAGCCGAGGAGAGGAGGGCGTGCTAGGTGGACCGGATGACTGCAAAACGTGAGGAGATTGCTTCTCATGCTGTTTCAAAAGGACATAGGGATCCTTAGGGAAGGATTCCCTGGAGGCTCCCTTCTTCTCCTCAGAGCCCTCCATTGGCAGAGGCAATGTGGGTGGAGGATGTAAACTGGAAAGGGCCGGCGGCATGGAGTGAACCATTTGGATCCCACCAACTGGCACCATGGGGATAGGAGCTCTCACTTGCTGCTGAGAGTGGAGTGGAAGATGACTGAAGACATAGTCATTAGGACCCTCAGGGAAAAGGCTGGAGCCTGGATGTTCATAAGCACCTTCTTGGTCTCCATAGAGACTGAAGTAAGGAACCTGAGGTAATCCTCTTCTTAAATTCTGCACGGGGAAGCAGAGAGCACAATATTTAGGACCAGGACTCTTCATGTGAGGTCAAATAGATCAAGCTATTTCAGCCACTCATTCATTCACTCATTCATTCAAAACACTTTAAGACTACCTCATTCCTATATTGATTTTTCACTTTTTAGACACAAAAGATTTCTCAGTTGTCTTTTAGAATCCTTGAATGAAGCTGTTGGTCTGTGAAAAGTGACTTTTGTTTTTAAACAGCAATGTGATAAAACATGCAGTGTGTTTTCCACTAGGTACAGAGACACATTTCAGTTCTGTTTTTATTTTTTTTTTTTGTAAAAGAGAAGGAAAAGAAAATAATGGATAATTACCAGAAAAAGTTCACTGAGCAAAAAACACTAATAGCAGGTTTTTAAATTCAAAAGAAAGTAAAACGATTGCCATCTGTTTATATACTGGGAAGACTTTTAATATTTTTCTTAAGTGTTGATGAGTATAATTGGAGTGACAAGTCTGAAAATTGGCTTTTTTTTTAAGTTTTCCACAGAACAGATGACAAAATGGTGGTGACAGACAAACTGGTTAGTCCAATGTGCAAGACATTCATTTAAAGGAATAAATTCCCACTCAAGAGGCACCCTGGGTGGAAGACTAGCTTCTTTATCAATGATAAATCAAGGCCAGTTTTTGTAAGGCAACTATCCACCAAAATAGTTAACATTAAATATGTCAAACAGTTCCAACTCACTTTCAACTACACAGCTGGGAACTCAAGATTATTATGTCTTAATATCTTCTGTTTATATTATCATGTTCATTTAAATTCCATCTTGGTAATTAATGAATGAGGACACTTAACACTGGGGGCCAGAATTCCAGATTTCATGGTCCCAGTCCTGAAAGAGAACTTATTTTCTGCAATTGTTTCTGTAGCAAAACACAATTTAAGACTATGAGATTATCAGGCTTGAATGAGATTATCAGGTTTCAATTCCTGAGATTTATTCTTTTAAAGGACTGTCATCTAAAAGGTACTCAGTTTATTTTTAGTTTTAGTTTTTGAGAACTTAAAATTAGATAGATATAAACTTGTCAAGTATGGTAGTAATCCAGGAGAGAGACCAAAAAAAAAAAAAAAGTTTTCATTCATTTCAAGGATGTTTCTGTTCTAAAGCTCAAGGTATGCTCTATACCATTAATGATTCATCCAGTTCTATTTAGACTGTGAGACCAGCCTGGGAATGATAAATTATGCATTATCTCTATTACTCTGTGTCAGGCTTAGCCCTTACCCTGTTTTGGACTACACCTTATTCAAGCTAGAACAAATTATTATCCTGGAAGTGCAGGCGAAGTAATGAAATCATCAATCCTATAATCACAAGGGCCTCATAAGTTAGGGAAGGGGAGAATTTTCTAGTATGACAGTCATTTAAATACTACAACAACACAACAACAAATCCCTCTTGTCTTTGCTCTGATCTAGAAAAAGGTATGTTTCCTACATCAAACATCAGTTAAGGTGGAAGAACTGTGATGCCTAGAGTAATAATCTTTGAAGATAATTAAATGAATCCTCTTTTAATTATAATTATCAAAGATTCAAAGTTTCAGATAAAATGTAGCTTGGTCATTGTTTCCATTTTGCTTTTGGTTGCTATTCCGTGACATCCACTGCAGACACCTAATCAGAATGGGTGTCTGTGAGGGGTCAAAGAGAGCTGTCCCATTCATGGGGTCTCTGACTCAAGGCTAACAAAGGGAGTGATGAAGGAAGTGTCCTCTAACACTAGGCTGTACTCAATATGTTCTAAATACAATAGAATTCTATTTGTGTTAAGAATGAAAGCATCATTTTCAGACCTTTACCGATCAGCGATTAAATGATGACAACCCCAGAAGTAAGTGTGCAGTAGAATTTTTACCATGTAAGCACTTCCACCGCTCCAAACACTACCAGGCCTTTCTGCACATCCTCTTCCCCTGCGTTCACCCCTTCTTTACCCTCCAGAGACACTCTCAATATGATTTTTCTACCTTGGCGTTTACCCCATTTGCAACCCTATTTTGTTTTGTAATTTGAGCCTTATCATTGTGATATCATTGTATATCTTGGTAAGAAACACTTTGATATGGAAATGTTAATAATGAACTCATGCGGGTTGTATTATGTGTATGTATATATGTGTGTGTATATATATCCCATGTACCAGGTCTTATCATCCCACTCATCTTTTCAACATTGTCAGTAGGTGCTCTGGAAGCAAATGCAAAGAAGGAGGTAGGAGTGCAAGGAGTTCATTGCAGAGCAGAGGAAGCAGGGGATCTGATGCATGTAAAGGTAAAGAGGAGAGGAAGCATGTGCTCAGTGGGGATGGATCCAGGCTCAGTCACTGGCTGGGGGCTGCAGGGAGAGTTAGCTTTAGCTTGAAAACTGAGGTCTGTCCTGATGGCACTAAGAGCACGAGGCTGTCAGTTAACAGCATTCCTCACAGCTGAATGGCTAATTCTTTCAAGGACAGAAATCTGCTTGGCCCACCTCCCTGGCTGCCATAAACAGATTAAGAAACTGTGGCCGAGATGTTAAGTGACTTGCTCAAGATCACACAGATAGCAAGCCATAGGACATGGATGGAACTGGAGGGTGTTATGCTGAGCGAAATAAGTCAATCAGAGAAAGACATGTATCATACGATCTCACTGATATGAGGAATTCTTAATCTCGGGAAACAAACTGAGGGTTGCTGGAGGGGTGGGGGGGTGGGAGGGATGGGGTGGCTGGGTGATAGACATTGGGGAGGGTATGTGCTATGGTGAGTGCTGTGAATTGTGTAAGGCTGATGAATCACAGACCTGTACCTCTGAAACAAATAATACATTATATGTTAAAAAAAAGAAAAAGAAGAAGAAGATAACAGGAGGGGAAGAATGAAGGGGGGGAAATCGGAGGGGGAGACGAACCACGAGAGACTATGGACTCTGAAAAACAAACTGAGGGTTCTAGAGGGGAGGGGGGTGGGGGGATGGGTTAGCCCGGTGATGGGTATTAAGGAGGGCACATACTGCATGGAGCACTGGGTGTTGTACGCAAACAATGAATCATGGAACACTACATCAAAAACTAATGATATAATGTATGGTGATTAACATAACATAAAACAAAAAAGAACTGAATGTTGACTCTTTCACTAGACACGATGTTCTTTGCACTACATACTGGAAACCAAGACACATTTTTCTTTGTCTCCTTTGCTAATTTATCTACCAGAACTTTAAAAATGGAATAGGGAAGTTTTTTGTTTAAAAAAGTTGAGGCCAGAAACCATAACATTTTTCATCATCATCCTTGAGACACACATGTTAGACCCTCAAAAAATACTGATGAGCGAAAGACCTCTCCCCCTTTCCTTCTTTCCTTCTTTCCTTCCTTCCATCTATCTATCATCTATCTATCTATCATCTGTCTATATTAAAATTAACCAGAGGGCATTAGGGCAGAAACAGCAGAGTAGTAGGATCCCAGTGGTTGACTATCATCTCTTCCAAACCTGCTCCCTGGATACTACCACTCCAGACTGAACCAGAGGATGAGTGTGTCCTGCTAGCCTAGAAGATCCTTTCATGCCACAGTCACTGACCTGTGAGCTCTTGGCCCATGTTAAGCAACAAGACAAGGTATTGCTTAAAGAATTTCCATCAAAAAGGTTTATTTTTAGGGTTATTCTAATTTAATACTTTCATACATTATTCAGAGAGGGTGCAGCACTCATCCAATAGAGCAATCAGGAGAAATACTTCTCATAGTATCATCAATTCTGTTTTACCCTGGCAATAAAAATCGTCTTCACACATCACAGAAAGATAAACTCCTCCTCTGCCACTCAAAAATGATGTGATAAAACATTAAATGGGAAGTACTTTGCACCAACTGCCCCTTCTTCAGGGAGCATTCCCAGATCTATTCCCTCTTATCACATGAACGAAGCAGCTGGCTATAAATTCTCTAGAAAGATAATTAAACTGGGTAATAGACCAATGGCTCTACAGTTGGCCTTCATCAATGGTAAAGTTTAATCATTGTATTAAGTATCCAGGTGAACTGGTATAAAAAAACCCACTGGTTGCAAACTCAGCGGCTAAGAAAACCAATTTCCTTCCAACAATTTTCTGGTCACATATCCAAAAATTAGATGAACTTCCTTAGTCCACTTCTTCAATTCTTTTGCCTGAGTTGACTGTGAGTTGCTATTAGTTTTTTCTTTTTAAAGATTTATTTATTTATTTGAGAGAGCAAGAATGAGAGAGAGAGAGAGTACATGAGAGGGGGGAGGGTTAGAGGGAGAAGCAGGCTCCTCGCCGAGCAGGGAGCCCGATGCGGGACTCGATCCCGGGACTCCAGGATCATGACCTGAGCCAAAGGCAGTCGCTTAACCAACTGAGCCACCCAGGCGCCCCAACTATTAGTTTTTAATAACAATAGCATATTGGCACTAAAAGCTTGTACTTTCGTGACTGCAGTTGACTGAAGATGTCCCAACATCTCACAAATACGCCAGTCTCAGTCCACCTGGCCAGGGCCAGAACAGGACAGTCTCACCACACATGCTCCACCAGCATCACTGGTTTATACCAGAGAAAGCTTCTGATACCCCAGATGTGGTATCCTGGCATCAGAGGGATTTGCGGGTCTACGACTCTCTACTTATGCTGTAGTGGCATAAACTTCAGAAGATCTCTCTTTTCTACTTAACATCACCAAGACACAAAAACCTGTGGGAATGTACCTCTTTTTCTTAGCTTGCTAATTCATTATCTTGCAAATAAATCATGTCCTGATTGTGTGCATGTTGCTGCAGTAATTGTAGCAGAGAGACTAAATTGGTACCAACTTGTGAAAAGGCGATGCTGGGGGGTCAGGGAGTGAATTGCAGCAGGGAGCTTTCCTGAAGTTTAAAAATGGTAACCTAAGCTCATGACTCAAAGTAGTGAAAAGGCAATGAGAGGAAGGAGCCTGGTCACCAGGGCAGTGAAAAGACAGAGCTGGAAGTGGGTAGCGCCTTTGGCTGGAAGGACGGTATTGAGCCACACAACAGAAACCCGGAACAAAGAAAGAACACCAAAAAGTAGAGACCAGGAAACAAAAACACATATAAAGCAAGGAAACTCAAAAGGTGTCATTCATCTGTCTATGCTAAGTGTCTGCTTCATTCATTTTTAAAAATCCTACACACACTGAAAGAAACATCAAGGTCTGCCATCCCATGGAATGAGGCATGGCAGATGTTTTTTATGAATTGGCATTAAACCTACTGCCTAAACTTAATCCATGACTGTTACTGTTGTTATCTAAGTTTATAATGAGGGCACACCGTAGAAATCTCTGACACTTTCTCCCTGAGCTCTCCCAACTTTGGGCCCACCATCTCACTGAGCCAGTCAGTGCACTTGGAGTGCACTCTCACTGAGCAGTGACAAGAAAAACAGAGAGGTTCATGCCTTTGACTCACAACATACCAAGGGGGTCACTCTCTCCTAGTGACTCACTGGTTTCACATGTCCACTCACTGTGGGCAAGATCATGAGTTTATTTTTTAAAAAAATGTATTGAGAGTCAATGCTAATGCCTGATCCTGACTTGGCAAAGTTCTATAACTGAACCCCATTGGCCCCTGAGGGTGTCTGTCTAGGCAGTCACGTCATTCCAAAGACCTCACCTTTCCTGCTCACGTGAAGGTTTCAGCTCATGTCCATAATCAGTAAAGCTTAGAGAGCAAGCAGCAAAGCCTCACCTGTTCCCAGCTGGCAATGTGCTACTGCTCTGATGCAGTACTACACTTGGGCTGATGCCACAGCCATGTTACTAACAACAGCACGCGAGAAAGCGTCTTGCTGCTATTTTCAGTAACCAAGTTCACTGCTCCCCATGAGAGACACCCATGTTAGAACAAACTTCACACCAGTGTTATCAAGAGGCTCCGATATGCTTTGGTTTATACATTAGAAAGGGAAAGCTAATCATACTTACAGGAGGCCCCAGTACAATTGGTTCTGCTTGCAAATACTGCCCCATGGACAATGGTGGGTTATGGTATAAAGCCCTTCTAGGAGATGGTGCTCTTATGGTGGTCATGTATCTTCTCTCTCTTCTGGGAGAGAGGTCTCTTCTTGCCGTGATATCTTTCCCAGGTGACACTGGCCTCCTTGGGGACAGATGCCTTCTTGGTGAAACATCTCTTTGTGACATCTCTCTTCTCAATGCAGCTTCCTTTCTTGGTGAAAGATGTCTCATGGGTGACAGATCTCTCCTAGGTGATAAATGTCTTCTGGGTGACAAATCTCCTTTGGGTATCAGATACCTCTTTGGTGAATTATCTCGACGGGGTGAAGAGTCATATCCTGGTGAGGAATGGTGGCTTGAGGGTGAGAAGTCCCTCGGAGAGGAGCTGGGCTCCGAAGACAGCATGTACTCTTCATCCACACAACTCGGTATGTCTAACCTGTCTTTGTCCGGTTCCGAGTCTGTACTTTTGCTCTGGAATAACCTCTGGTATTCTGTCATCTGAGTATCTTCACATGAGTCACTTGGTGTCATCAGCTGAGTAACCTGAATACTTGGCAAAGTAACCAAATAGCTGATCAATGAAGAATGCCCCAGGGAACTATCTGAAGGAACCCCATGGGTCACGGCGCCAACATTCACAGGCAAGGATGAGAATCTAGGAGGCTGAGGACTAGTGCTTCTCGATCTTGTTTTTGGTGTCAGATCTCCCTGATCATCAAAGTCATCATCATCTTCATCATCATCATCATTATCATCTCCGTCCTCACCATCCGATTCTTCGGCATCCGAGAACTGATGATCAGTTGAAATGCTGGACATGCTATGCTTCTCAGCTGCTTTGTGCAAATCTTCCATCGTTTCTGAAACAATTGAACAGATAGTGAAGATCAAGGTCTAAACTTCAAGGTTAGGAGCTAATTTGGATGCCATCTCTTTCCAAAAGCTTCCCTCTAACCCTGTAGACCCTGGAGATAGTTCCATTTCTGAACCCCTATAACACTCACTGGGCACTCACCTGGGAGACCTTATGCTGGTTCTTAACCTTTTATGACTAATCTGATTCATCCCGACCCAACAAAAGGACTCTAGAGTAGGACTTTATATCTCAAATGTCACATGGCCCATAGAAAACCCTCAACAAATGGGTATGATAATGCTGTTAATAAAGAGACTAGAAGAAAAGGAAAGCAACAATCTGTCCTTATAGGTATAAACTTACATATAAATGATATATCTCAGGAAGTCTGACTGGCCCTCAGGTTTTCTATTCAGGTTAATGACGGATTTTTTTCTCTCTTAATAGGAATAATAACACATTAAATTGTTTTTCAAATTTCCCCAGAAGTTTCATAAAATCTAAATCCCTGTCACAACACAAGTATAATTAGATCCTTTACGGTTCTAGATAGAAGTATTTTCATAGTGAGGCCTTTTTTCCCCTTCAGTCAGAACTGAAATGCATTTATTTCTTCTCAGTAGGTTGTAAGCAATTCAACATGTCAGATTTCTTTTCTATATTTCATATTTAGTAAAATGAAATGTGATCAGTTTTTTAAAATATCAAAACTTGTTTTGCCACCCCGGCCACAAAGCTCCAGTGTGAAGAATAAAGAGGTCAGTCAACTAAATTTTGTAATACCTGCTTCTTCGGTTTCCGTATCATCCACTGATGTCATTGAAACTCCCAACTCCAAGCATTTCTTCATGTGTGCTTTAGATTTCATATGCTTTGTTAGGTTTCCTAGAAAACACAGGCAAAAAAAATGGATAAATTAATTGATTACAGAAATGTGATGAGTGCTCCAAAATTAGAAATGAACTAACTTGAGATAACATAGATTTGTTTCTACCCCCTATCCTTTGCCTTGAACTTAATGGGAACAATCTGGTTCCTGAATACAACAACCGCTCACAACTTTGGCCCAAACTCAAGTTTCCTTCATTCTAGAAGACTTTGTACAATCGGGTCATACCTTTTCAAGAGTAGGTTCCAAGCAAGACTGAGAATCCCAGGCTCTCCTGGCTGAGAAGAGATCTAGTATCTTTGGCCCAAATGGGCCAGCCTCCTAGGCCTTGATATAAACAGGGTGACATAAGCTGGGTCATACATCTCAGAGAAAGTTCAGATCAAACATTCTCATCAACACACCCTAGACCCCAGACCTTCTGGCACTGATCAGATTTAGATTGCCTTCCCAGGCTCCTCACTGGTCAGAAGAAAAAAATTATTCAAACTTATGGGAAGGCCAACCTTGTAAATAAATTCAAAGATCCATACAAATACTTAGCTAACTACTTATAAGAAGCACTATTCTCAGTGTTTACAATCTATCTGTCTGGTATATGTTAGCAAACTTTATGAGAGCAGTTTCTAAAGTTCTGCAATATTCCCTATCTATTTATCTTGAAAATCCCATCATTCTAAGAAAAAAGAAAGGTTTTCTCTCAAATATGTATTATGATGATGATATGTATAGATTATATGTATAAATACATATGTGTGTGTTTATGTAGATTATACAGTTGTTATATAGAATGTGAAAAATTATGAAAACACTTATCTAATCACCTTTGACCTAGGATCTATGAAATTTTATATATATTTATGCATAAATATATATAATATAGAATATTGCATAACTATATGTATATAAAATTCCATGTCATATATATAACTTATCAAAAGACATCCAGGAACTAATTCAGTTGTAAGGGTCATATCATTATCTGTGCCCTCCAACGATGCTTTAGCAATGTACCAGCAAATGCTTTATTTT
This sequence comes from Neomonachus schauinslandi, assembly GCF_002201575.2. Taxonomy (NCBI): domain Eukaryota; kingdom Metazoa; phylum Chordata; class Mammalia; order Carnivora; family Phocidae; genus Neomonachus; species Neomonachus schauinslandi. The sequence goes on along the minus strand of NC_058410.1, from coordinate 22,847,967 downwards.
TAAGAGTAGGCTCACTGAACGTAGATGGACACTCTTAGCCTGCGAAAAGAGTTTGCTCCTTGTAGGGGTATTTAGCTTTTTTTTTTTTTTAAAGATTTTATTTATTTATTTGAGAGAGAATGAGAGAGAGCACATGAGAGGGGGGAGGGTCAGAGGGAGAAGCAGACTCCCTGCCGAGCAGGGAGCCCGATGCGGGACTCGATCCAGGGACTCCAGGATCGTGACCTGAGCCGAAGGCAGTCGCTTAACCAACTGAGCCACCCAGGCGCCCTGTAGGGGTATTTAGCTTACCATTAATGTAATATATGAGCCACAGTTCTAAACCAGCACACTGCTGTTTATTATTTTATATTATTTTATTTACTTAGCATTTTACTTATTGCTCTTATACCTATGAATTTTATGTGCTATTTTGGTAACTCCAAGCATAAATATATTTCCAGGCCCCTATTGCTCTTATTTATCTAAAAATGTTTTAAAGATCTCAAAAATTTTTAGAGCCAGATCATCAAGAATTCCTAAATCTGTAAACTAATTAATACATTTGTATATTAATGGAAGTCACCAGCTTCTGCATGGGTGCAAGTAATCTGTGTATGTGGATGGGTTTGTGTGTAGGTGTCAAGATTATTTAGATCTTGATATGTTTCTCCTCCTCTATTTATTGTCCTTTCTCTTTTTTCTCCATTTCAACAGGCAGGCAGGCTTTGGGCTCTCATCTTCAGGGCACGTTTGTAGTTAGAAATCTGGCTCTGAAATAACTCCACCCTGGCTTTGGTTGACTGCAGTCCTGAGCTTCTGAAGGGATTCCAGCAAGGGGGAGGGGGGGAGGAGTGGTTGTTGGGGCAGGTAGGGGAGCGGGGAGGTAAGGGAGGGGGGAGGGTGCCTGAAGGAGAGGCACCTGGGCATGCAGGAGGTGCTCCTCCCACAAGTGCGCTCGGCATCTGCACTCAGATGACATGGTTTGGGACAACAGTCACTTCTACCGAAAACTGGAGGGGTTTCCCAGGATATTGTGCTCATTTTAAGATTCCGAGACATTTGCACATTCCTGAAGGGTGACAAGGAAATGCCAATAATGACCAAGAATAAATTATTTCCTGCTGAAATTCTATGACAATGATTTGGAGCCAAATTTAATTTGATTTCTTTAAGGTTATAGAAACTAGGTCATCATTGTTTTGATTGTTATTATTTTTTATTTGATTTTTAAAAGCCTAGAAATGTGACATTTCTTCACCGAGTGTTTCACACAGCTATACCCGAGGCAAACCCCTATGCCCAGGGAAGATCTATCAGTTGTAATGACTGGCAGATTTGCAGTTTATAAAACCAAAGTTTATATTTTCTTATGTCCTAGGGAGCCTCTCGGTGAGGTTCTAAATAAAAGGCTTGACTGTGCAAAGGTGGATGGTATTTAAAGGACCTTATGTTTATCTCTTTTGAAATGCAAATGAATACTCCCTCCTTTATGTGGGCTTCAAAGGAGACATCTCTGTAATAGAGATACCTTTTTAATACAGAAGAAACAGATATGTTGAGAGTCTACACATTTATACTTCTGACAAAACAGTAAGACAATTTAGGATATTGGCTATGGAAGAAAATAGGTACACATTTCTCTACCGAAGATTATCTTATCTGATATTTATTTTTCTTGACAGATAGTGGTGCAGAATAATGAGCCTGCCAATTTAAAGTTAAAACATAGGAAATCATATGAGGTTAGTGAGGGGGCCAAAATCCATTAGATCTAAAGTACGTCTACAGCAAGCAGTGAACATACTTCTACAAAACTCAAACCACCTCTAAGTCACTGTTGTCTCTAATCTGAGAACACTGGGCTTATGCACATTTCCATGATTTTATAAAATGATGGTAATATAATCAAAGCAACCTTCTTGCATAAAATATTTTCATAGAAATCTACCTGTAAGACACAGATATTTTTTTAGAGGTAGAATATCATTCTAAGGCAGGTCCTAGTTTTATGAGATTCACAGTTGTGGCCTGAGAGTAAGAAATTGTCTCTGTGCTGATAAATACACGGAACACAAGCTATCAAATTTCTATGCATAATTAATGCAACTGTGGATGGAGGGGCCCACCTGGGAGTCTGTGGGTCTCTACATTATTTATAATCTTGAAACTGACCATGGGCACATGTTTTCTTCCCAGCTGCTGCTTTGCTTTTCTAATGCCACTGCATGGATTGTCTCCCGGTGGTATTTCAATACTGGTGCAAAGATTATCTAGACCACACAACATTTCCAACGTGCAGTAATAGCAATAGCAATCCAGGCAATTCTTAGCCACTTCCTTCGGAAACAACTAGCCTGGCCCCAAGTCTATAGCTCTTACTTAAGTCATAAAAGGAGCCTTTCTGTCTCATGTACATCCTTTGATTACTTACATAAGGGAGAAAATACATTTCAAAAACAAAACCATCTTATTGTCAATGCAAGTTAGTTATAAAATGGTATTCAGAATCCAAGGTCGCCATAAAAAAAAGGTATTTTTCCTCTAAAAAGATGAGAATTGTACCTTTCGTTTTGAAGGCAAAGTTACATAACTTGCACACGTAAGGCCGGACATCAGTGTGAGTGCGGATATGCTTTTTGAGCATGCTTGGCTTCTTACAGCGAATCCCACATTCTTCACAAATGTACTTTCCGCGTCCACGTCCTCTGACATATACATAATCTTCATTTGACTTATACCTGTTTAGAAAAAGGGAATGCAGTGTGTTTTCAAATACTTTAGTGTTTTATCTATCAAACCAGAAGTTGATCTTTTGAGGGGTAAATTTTTGAGTGGCAAATTTTTTTTTTTTAAAGATTTTATTTATTTGACAGAGAGAGACAGGCAGAGAGGGAACACAAGCAGGGGGAGTGGGAGAGGGAGAAGCAGGCTTCCCGCGGAGCAGGGAGCCCGATGCGGGGCTCGATCCCAGGACCCCGGGACCATGACCTGAGCCGAAGGCAGACGCTTAACAACTGAGCCACCCAGGCGCCCTTGAGTGGCAAAAATTTTATGAGGGTCTTTTACAAACAATTATTCAATTTTACTTCTATGAAGCCTATGAAATTTATGCAATAAATGCCTGAACGAACTACAGAATAGATTTGGCATTGAAAGCAAAATGTAATTTTTCTATATGGTCTTCAAAATGGAATTGGGTCCCTCTATTAAGTGTAGATATAGGGACTTGGGCTATAGATGTTCAAATGGGCTTCCAAGTAGGCTCAGGGAGTTATAGAGTTGTGCTTTACTACTTTTGGATTCTAGTACAGTCTCCACACAAGAAATATCCAAAAAGTTATACCAACATATTCAAATCAACATATATCATTCGTTAACATTACATCGTCTAAGATGTGCATGCAGAACACACACACATCTCTCTAAATTTGCTAAAATAAGTATAACTGATAATAGAATTCTTCATTGCAAGTTTTTACTCTATTTTTATAATCCTGGCATGAGAGTGTCTCCAAAATTTCTAGCTTACACAGGCTGAGCTGAGCTCACCAACTGTTGTCTACAGATTTGATCCGCTCTTCCCAAGGACCATGAATTTGCACTAAAGTGGAGTCCAAATTTCAAGTAGCTTCTGGTAAGTACTGTTACATAATAAAAATCAGAGATTCTATTTTTCAATCATATTTGCATTTGTTTCCAGAAGAATTTAATAAAGAGGCTTGAAAGGATGTCTGAGGTCATCTAGTTTAATCAAATCAGCTAACCAAGTCTTAGGTATTCACTGTGATGATTCATGAAAGAAACCTATCCAGTGCTCAACCATCACATTTTGTTTAGACTACAATGAAACAAGATCAATCATAGAGTACAGTAGCATTTTATTGAATAATTCAATGAATATCATTATCTTTTAAATCAAAGCTGGTCTAGAATTATGGGTCTAATGTCATTCTTGGAAAAATACTCCTTTTGAGGGGCTCTTTTTATAACTTCAAAATGTAAGCTGACATATAAAATGCCTTAATTCACTGTGGATTTACTTTAAAGGCACTAGATTCACAGGTTTTTTTGTTTGTTTTGGTTTTTGGTTTTTTACATTCGAAGAGCATTGCACACTTCTCTATTTTGTCCTAGCTAATCTGTCATCAGGAATAAAAGTTCAACTTCATTCGTCCAAACCACTGAAGGATTTTTTTAAGAGAGAAAATCCATTCACATATTTAAATACTAACTCTGTTATGTTTGCTATTCAATCTTAACATTATTTACATTTTGGTCAGTACCAAAAATTCCAGGTGGGAATTAAGTAGTATCAAAAATACTGAATAGTCAATTTTGTGTGTTTTTTCATCCTTTAAATCTTTCCTCTTTCACAAGGAATTTCCAACTTCAACTTGTTCTTTAAAACTTTCTTAAACTTCATGTTTTATTTCACATTGTCTTTTGTAACAAAAGAACTTCAAGTTGCAAAATATCTTTCACCTTTTAATTTCACTCTTCCCTGCCTCTAAATAGATAAAATTACCTAAGAAATATAGAATAAAACAAATAATTTTCTAGAAAGCTAGTTTTCATCACAGAAGGACACCTTAAACTTAGTGTAGCCCATCATCACAGTTGATGGGAAATGCATTTTATCTTCAAGTAACATAATTTTATTTTTAATGTCTTACCTGATTAACTTGCAAATAGTAAAATTCAGTATAAAATAAAGCTGCATATTAGAAAAATCTGTGCAAATAAAATATTTACCCTCCAACAGGTCTGCAGACCCATGAATCTACTTAATACAAGGATTAATGGATTTTGAAAAAAAATAAAAGATAAGTTTAATTAAATTACTAAACCTACACGTATTGCATCGAGCACCGGGTATTACACGCAAACAATGAATCATGGAACACTACATTAAAAACTAATGATGTAATGTATGGTGACTAACATAATAAAATAAAATTAATTTTAAAAAATTACTAAACCTAGGAATTGCATAATATAAAGAACACATCCACTTAAAAATTTGGTCAGTAATACTTCTTTTTTAAAGTTATCCCTTTGCAATCTCCAAAATAAGAGGTGGTAGCACACTGCTTGGAATGAACACCTGGTCACCCCCAGGCAAAAGTCGGGTCACAGATTAAGAAATGATTGGGATGTAGCCCATATCACGGGGCAATGAAAGGAGGGAGATATGATATATGGGCACAGTCCTTGTGGATCATCAAAACGCAGCAATAAAATATTCACATACGCTTTTTCACTCGTGTCCTTCGTTAGTGGAGATGGGCTCCCCAAAGCACATGTAATGGGAAGGTCTCTGCTAATCTAGTACAAGTGCACTGCTATGAAGACTGCTGAATATAAGGGTGTTGATTCAGTCACAGGGACCTCTCAGTCTCTGAGGAAAGATAAAATCTGTATTTCTCTCGTTTGTGTTAAAAGATGAAGGATGTCAAAAAAATATCAAGACATGCTTTAAGATTCCATGCAACTGTGGTTTCAGTGGTGAAAATACTAGACAACCAGAGGGGCCAACACTAAGAGGAAAACAACTTTAATAATTCATCGCCAAACTGGTGAATCTACATGAGAAATAGATATTTCATATCAGTAAACATTCAACATTTTATAATCAAATAGATAACATTATTCTGTCTTCCAAATGTAACTGGAATAAATTCATGTTCATGGAAACATGTAAATTATAGATCTATTGTAGAAATAAGGCTAGTTACAACATAATCCCCCAAATGTGGTTAATATGCTTTAATATTTTTAAATTTTAATAGCATAAGTTGGAGCTTTTTCTCTCATGTGGCTGACTGGATTGAAAATATATTTCTATTGAAATCTAAAACTGGATGTTACACACATGTATAATTTTTCTTTACTCTACAGATATCAAAGTCATTGGACTTTACCACTTGTGTTTCTACAACTCAGGATTCAACATTTAAAAAGAAATTTCCAAAGACAGAGAGACTGCCACAAACTGGAAGAGACAAAGAAAACATGATAACTAAATGCAGTGTGGTACCCTGGCTTGGATCCTGGGACAGAAACAGGACACTGATGGAACTCATGAATTCCCGACAAAGTCTGGAGTTCAGGTAATAATAAAAGCAATAAAATGAACCATCAAATTAACTAGTTCCTAGGATTATACATGAGTGTACATGATTGTATTTTTGTAAACACAGAATAAAATATGTCCATTAATATTACATACCAAAAAAAATGCCCATAAAAATAATATTAAAGAATGAACAAGCTTAGATGACATCAAGAGTCTATCAATTTAGTTGATTTCATAGTGCATGAGAGGTGTGAAAATTTAAAGCAGAAGCTCAAACCTTATGTAACAGGGACATTTTCATTGAAAGTAAGCCATTAAAAGCAAGGACATGAACTCATTTTCTATTACCAGCCAGACTTCAGAAATGTGAATAGAGAAGGAATTCACCTTATACTTCCAACCAGAGTAGATACTATTTTTTCCATGTGTACATCGTGACCATTTGCTCTGACTTAGAACCGAATGTTTCACACATGCACGTATGTTTCCTTACCCTCCTTCAAAGATTTTAATTCGGATTGGCTCCGTTTGTTTGGATCCAATATCTTTATCTCCATGAATATCTCCTTTCCCCCTTTCCTTTAAGATATTTCCAACTAGTTTTCTTTCTAGTTTGCTGCCAAATAAAAAGGATGCATCAGGTTTCATCTGTAGGACAAAAGAGAGAATCATTTCATATGGTTTCTCTAAGACATAGGAGAAACCCACACATTCCACCCTTCTCTGATCTCTGAAAATTAGTCTAAATTCCATTCTAAAAGGTCATAGCCCGTTCACAAAAAATAAGGGATGCTAAGGATAAAATCAGAGAAGAATGATAGCTTTTCTGGAATTATCCAACATTTTGTTAAAAAATAATCCTGCCCCGTTGTCACTTATTCTGTGCAACACTAATAAAAACAGAAAACATGTTCTATATTCTGAAGTAGTAATAAAAACAATTATCAATTAAGGACACATTTTCAAAAATTGTTGAAGGGAAATGGTAACTGGATTAAGTAAAATAGATTTTTAAACCCTCTATTTGTTTCATTAATAATTTAGCAAAAATTCCAAAGTGCCCCATTAGTATTTTTGTAATTTTATGTGCGAAATATTGTTCATGTAGGAACAAATCAGATAACCACCCGGAAAAATGAGTTTTGGGAGAGAAATAGAGAAAATAAATTTTGGTATAAAGTATTGTCAATGGGAACACGCCCTCTGGAGTTTGCGAAGTTCAGTTCTGACACCTGCACACCTCCTTCTGGATCTTTCCGTTCAGTGTCCATTCCCATATTGACAATGTTCTACGTCCTGTATCCAAATTTCATAATCCCCTGAATTCCTCATATCAAGAGAAAACTGGATCTGCTAGGCATTAACACAGGCCAGAAAGGAGAAGAACCCAAAGGAATTGGTCTCAGTGGTAGAATTCCATGGCACCTGGATGAAGGAGAGACTTCCCCAGTGCATGGTCAGCAGCTTCTTCTCTTACTAGGGAAGGGAAATCAGTGTCACGGAGGGTTCCCCCCAACTCTGACCTTCATTTCACTTGTACGTTTCAGACCTTATGTCCTTCCCTATGTATTCTGCTCAGCAAGCAAACCCACACTACAGTGCTTTTAGAAATGGTATCCATTACCTGAGCAAACTGCTTCCAAGCACTTGATGATGTAAGCTTGCCAGTTCCAGGTCTGTGCATAGCAGCCAGAGTATAAATCTCTGCAGTGATTTTTTGCTTGGACCTCAAAAGAGCCAGAGTGGTCTTGGTGTTCAATCCTGATGGGTTTGGGTTACAGGAACTAATGCACCATGAAGCATAAACCGAGGATTTGAAGGTGGCCTGTTGCACGTAATTGGGTTTTGTATAATTCAAGAAGCACCAACTCACAGTAGTTGTCGTCCGCAGACTAGGGAACTGAAGAATCTGCTGGAAATCGGCCACATCCGTGAAAAGAAGAGTTGAGTTTGCCATTTTCCTGCTTGGGCCAGAGGCCATGTGCACCAGCATGCCAACAGGCAGCTTCTGGCCCTTTCCTTGCTCTTCAAGCTGACTGTCTCCTGGAGGCAACGAGGAGCTCTGTGGGCTCATGCTCATATCAGATGCTGTCTCATCAATATCAAGTTCATCTGAAGACTCTCTGCTTTCAGAAGGCCCACTGGACTTCTGGCCTAGAGAGGGTGCCCTGGAGTTGGGCAGGAATGGCTCCCTCAAGGGCATGCTGGCAGATGGATGGTCTTGAGATGAGGAAGGGGACAGCGAGGAGAAGGAAGATGACCCCGACTGCAAGCCATCCTTTGGCTCAGAAGCACAACCTTGTCGAACCAGTTGGGGTTTCTGTGGGCGTGTCATATCCTTCTTGATGTCTGAGCTGGTTAGCTCCACAGCACTGAGTTCCTCGACGATCTGTCCATACATCTTTTCTTCTTTGACCCTTTTCTGCTGCTTTGTTTCCATGAAGAGTTCTAAGCTGCTGGCTGGAGAAAGCATACGCTTGCTACCTCCCAGGGTGGCCACGCTGTCAGAGGTGGAAGGTAAACATAAGGGGATTGAGGATTCCAAGCCGAGGGGCAAGGTCTGAGGTACTTTCCAGATGGGGTATTTTTCTAAGCCTGCATGCTGCCCCAACACCTGGGCAATGTTGAATCCTATCCCTTGCATGGCCGCATTGGTCACCAGTGTTCTTTGGGTAGTATTCTCGTCGACTTTGCATATGACAATTGCAGGACTGTTCTGCCCAAGTATCTGAGAAATGCTTGTGTACATGACACTCCCGTAGGATGGGACGTGGGTCTGGATCCTAACAGGAACCACTGTTCCTGGTAAGGACTGTAAAGGCCCAGCATTTGCTGATGCAAAATCTTCTTGCAGAACCTGCTCGGAGGGAGTATCAGGTGACTTGGTGCTCTGGTCTGATGGAAACTTTGGAAGAATGTTCTTTGAGTGTAGCCCTGATGTTCCTGAATAACATGGGTAAGTCTGCTCTTTTGTGTGCACATAATCAGCAGATTTCTTTCCAGTGTGCTCTGCAACATGCTCTAAGGGATAGCTAGGATGGATTTCTGCCTGGAAAGAAGGCTTGCCATAGCTCTTTTGAGGGTGCTGCACAAGGGGATGTGGGAAATGGGCCTGCCACCAGGGAGGCTGCTGAGCTGGTAAATGAACCATACAGACGGTAGGATATTGAAACTGAAACAAGGCATTCTGGATTGGAGAAAATGGAATAGTCTCTTGATGTGGAAATAAGTGTGGCTGCTCAGACAAGTGCTTGCTTGCAATGTAGGATGTTGGTTGTATCAAGGGATTTCTCAGAGATTCCTGACTGTCCATGTGCATGATCTGTTGTTGGGCCAAGTGGAGTGGCCCGGAGCTCAGCTGGCCACAAGGCCCCACAACCTGCTTCCCGGGGTCCTCCGCCTGGAGAGGAGGCAGCACAGAGGTGGGGACGTGGTGCCACGTGGCCCTGAGGCCAGCGTGCAGGTGCTCCATCTGCTCCTGCTTCACACTCAGATCTGCCCCAGCCTCACCCTGGGCAATCTCCGGAGAACCGCTGAAGGATGCCTGCCGCACCAGAAAGCATTTCTTCCTCTCCCGCGAGGGAGATAATGTGGCGGCCGATGCTCCTGCCATCGGAGCATGGGACAGATTCCCATAATCAAAGGATTTGCTCCTGATTTCTGGAACCTCAGTTGGGTGAGGACAAGGCATCTGCTCGGACGAGCAGCGCCGCATCTCCTTTTGGTGGTGGTGACCCGGGACAGACAATGAGTAGGAACCAGCAGGGACAGTCAAAAACTCTGAATGCTTCCCAAACTCATCTTGCTTAGGAGGTGCGGCAAGCTTAATGGTTTCTTCTCTTTCAAAAGACATTGAAAAACTGGAGCTATGGGACAAGTTGCTTTCCTGACTGGGGCTGCGGGAGAGGCCAGTTCCTGTGGATTCGAAGCTGGATTCCCCTGAAGAGTGCTCCATATCTGCAAGGCGCAAACGCTTCTTTTTGGGTGGCAACTTCTCAGCTGGGAGCTGGGAAAGGGTCTCGCTTCTCTGGGGCCACTGAAATTCCTCCACAGGCTTTTCCAGTTCTTTACTCTGTGTGTCTTTCTCCTTCTCTGGTTTATCAGGCTCCTCGGTCACTCGAATCTCAGGAACCTGAATGTTGTGCTGGCGGACCAGCCTGGGCTGTGCGTGGTAGGACTGCTGCTGAGCCTGCTGGGAAGGGGAGGGCTTCCCCCCACTTTCGGCACTGTCTGCCGGTGGAGCCCACTCTGGACTCACCGGGGCTTCAGAAATCTCACTGTCACAGGTCTCGGAAGGCGAAGAGGCTTTATCCTGTGCGCTAGCCACCAGTTCAGCGGACTCAGACCTTTCAAATGAATTGGGTCGGCTCAGCGAGTTTGTGTGCTGAATAACAGAAATCACATTTCCAGGAGGCTTCCTGCCCCCTAGATCTGACATCTTGTCTGAATCAGTGGCCAAGGGTGATTCCTCGGACCCAAGAGATGGGCTTCCAGATTGGAGTTGGGATCGACAGGGGTCAAAGCGCTCAGAGTGACCATGAGAAGGGTTCTCGTGTCCAGACATGGCAAATCCCCCTCTTACTCCTTCTTGCATCTGCAACTTGGGGTCATAATCTGAGGTCATTATGCCCATGGGAGTGCTCACAATGCTGCTACAAATCATGGGGGTGTCTTCCTCATCTCCTACACTCTTCTCTTTCCGGCGTTTTCTATTTTCACATGTAGTTCCAAACATGGTTGGCACTCCCTGCAATGGCACCGAGGGATCCATAAAATATTCACCCCCATGTTTTAAAGAGCTTAAGCAGGAAATGTCCCTGTAGCCTTGCTTTGATGTCTCAGAGTCTTCCCACTTCTTGTAGGGTTTCCGGCAGACATCATAGTCATACCCCATCCGATCCCCAGAAATCAATTTCTTTTCCTTCAAGGATAAGCCTGTGATACTCTTTGATGTTCTGCCATGGTGTTCTGCCTCCATGTGCCCCTCTTGTACCGAAGGCAGCTCAAATGCAGCCTGTCTTCTTAACATGCGCTGAGGGGGTATTCCTACGGTCCCTGGATAGAACACATCATCGGAACCAGTCATCCTTTCATCAAATGAGTGACTTCCTCTCAAAGAGGGAGGAATACTTAGATGAGTTGCCGAAGAAGTTGGCATCGAGTTGCTTCTAATGAGGGGTGAAGAGTCCACAGGAGCTTCTAAGAGAATTGGGTTGCTGCCTTGGAAATTTGCAGGGAACAGCTTTCCTTCATTCCTGATAGATGATGGGATAGTCTGGGATTGTCTAGATTCACTGTTGAATTTCGTGGATTTCGGCATGCTTGTTTGACTGGGGTCGATTTCTCCCTTGCTTGGGATCAGCTGTGAAACAGGATCTTCAAACATCTTGACATCTAACCTGGTGTTTACGTGAGGTAATGATTCCATCATGCCCTTCCTCCCCATTGTGGCACGCTCCTGGCTTGCCGTTGTAACACTGAGTGTATTTCTGGGACTAAGCCGACAGTATTTTCCAAAGATGATTTCTTCATAAGACTTTGCATTTGTGTTTGGAGGGCTTATCTGCTGCTCTGCACTTTCTGAGCGAGAAAAGTAACCGGAGTCAGTGCTTCCTTTACTGTGTGGGCTCAGAAGGTTTAGAGATGGCTCAGAATCTTGTCCTTTTTTCTCTGACAGTCTTAGTGCAAGTTTCTGTTTCACTGTGTGAGAATCATCAGGCTTAGTATTTAGAGAAAGATTTGGTAGCATATCAGAGCCTATATACTGAGAGCTTTCATTAGGTAAAGGAATCCCACTTTTGGGGATAATCAAAATCGGCACTTTCATTGGACCTCCCAGTGATTCTTCCAGTGACCCATGATAGCCACCTCTGCTGGCAAGATCCAACGGGATTGGTGGGCCAGGACTCATTTTCTCAGAAGCCTCAACAAACAAAGAGCTCTCCTCATCCGTGTCTGTACTCTGCTCACCGTCTGAATGTATTTCTGCTTCTACATCAATAAAACCAGCCTCTAGGTCCAATTTAGATACAGCTGACTCTGTGAAAGGGACTAATCCTGCCTTAATTGCATGGGCATGTGACTTCCTGTGCTTGTACAAATTGCTCTTTGTCTTGAACGAGAAACCACAAGGTATACATGGATATGGCCGCTCACCAGTATGGGACCTGATGTGTTTTTTCAGTACGCTTGGTTTGGCACATGCCCTGCTGCAGTAGGGGCAAATGTATTTGCCGGGCTTTTTGGGTTTGTGCTCTTTCTTGTGAGCATCCTCCGACTGTTCGATACTTTTCTGAGAGTATTGGCTATAAGCAGGGTTCAGACTTGAAATCTTTTTTCTAGGGTAACCACCACTGTGGCCATGTATAGGAAAAGAAAATAAGTCCTCGGAGGCAACAGATGGCAAAGGGCCAGGGAAAAGCCACGGAGGGCCTTCGAGGCTCTGATGTGGCTTGTTGCTGTGCATGACCCCCTGTGGCAATGAGTGCTGAGGGAAAGAGAGTGAATGTTGGCATGAGTAAGGACTCGGATGGTGCGGTGGGTATTGCTTCTCTGTGACTTGCTGTGCCACGTCGCTAGGTGAGGCCAGTTTCCCAGAACCAAAAAGTTGTGCTGATGCTGTGTCTCCAATTTGCTCAGGATCTATTTGTGGTTGCCGCTGTCCTTCTTGGCTGCCAAAAGTGCTCATCTTAATAACAGCTGATTGTTCCTGTCTCCATCTACCTGATGCCTTATCAGTTTCTCCAGACCTTGAGGTAGCTTTTTGTCCAAGAGCTGTGTCCCCGGTGTCCATTTTGTTACAAGGTCTTAAGTGCTAGTTCACTTGAAAGCCGTGCAGACTCATGGAGTGTCTTCAAAGCTGTGCTTTTCAGAGCTTGTTTACTTCCATGTTCCAGGGTGTCTGCAAACTTGCTGATTGCTCCTTCTCTTTGGAACCTTCCACACCCACCCCGTAGTCTTATGGGCATTCGATGGTAATGTCCTTGGACCAGGGTTATAACACAGTTCTCTCCATTGTAGAAATGTCCATCCAAAAGCTAAGTGCAAATCTATAAAGATTTCTTATGGCATTTGAATATTTTCAACTAGCATGAAATTGTGATGAATAGTCTGGGAGAAATTTTGCCCATCAACTAGAGTAAAGTTCAGTTGCCAGTTTCACTACGATAAAATGATCTGAAAGAAAAAGAAACACAAAGAGATCGTCATAATAGTTATCGAGTTAGAAACCAAAACCAATTCTAAATAGCCAGCCTGACATTGGATAAATTGAAAATGATTTTTACTCTAAGGAATATTTTTTTAAAAAGATTTATTTATTTACTTTAGAGAGAGTATGGGGGGGGGCAGATGGAAAGGGAGAGAGAATCTCAAGCAGACTCCATGTTGAGCGCAGAGCCCGACGTGGGACTTGATCTAATGACCCTGAGATTGCAACCTGAGAGAAAACCATGAATCGGAGGCTCAGCTGACTTTGCCACCCAGGCGCCCTTCCAAGGAATACTTTTTATAGCTGTTACATTAGTTCCACAATTAAAGGATATTAATTTCAAACATGGCATTAAGTCATAAGCATACATTTCTTCAGTGCTTTAATTTTGGTCATCCTTTTAAATACTCCTTAATTTTCGTTAGAAAAGTATTTAAAAGAAAGCTTTTGATAGATATTATTTATAAAATCATAAGATTTTTAAAAGCCTTCACTAAATAAACATGAAGCTATTTCTAACCAAGTTGTATGACTTGCATGCTTAAGTGTACTACATATTTCTCTATATGGACATGTTTTATAGATTAATATATGTACAAATATATTTTATATGTAAAATAAAATAAATATATGTAAAATATATTACTTAAAATATATTTTACATATACCTATATTTATATTAACACACAATACAGATATATTTTATAGATTAAAACCGGTGATTAGAAGAGCTAGACTAAGGCTGTAAGAATTAAGATTGTCCCAGAACTTTGGAAAAGGCAGGAAAGTACATCCAAATAAACGATTATAAAACCTTCATAATATGAAAAACAAAACATATTTTGGGGACAGTTTAAAAATGTAATGATTACCTGAATGGTTTAGCATTCTCATGGACATGATTGTCTTGACGCTTCCTGGGTAGAAAATAAACACAGTTAGGGAAAATTGTTCCATGAAACCACAACACTGCTGTATATAAAGGTCAGTTTAACGTTCATGTACATAATAGGGTTAACAATGTAATGTGCCGTAAAGAAAAAAAGATTAACCAGTGACTGTTCTGAATACACTACACTAAAGCAGTAAGCTTTATATTGACACTGTGTCCAAAAACAACTGAGAGAGAAAAAATTATTAAAAATTTAGAGTAGTATTTTCTAATATATAAGATTATTATATCAAAACATCTTAGCTTTTTGACACAATTAGCCTGGTTCCAATTCCTTAAATATTTTTTAAATGTTTTATTTATTTATTTATTTATTTATTTGCGAGACAGAGAGCAAGGGTAGGGGGAGAGGCAGAGGAAGAGGGACAAGCAGACTCCCCACTGAGCAGGGAGCCCCATAAGGGGCTCGATCCCAGGATTTTGAGATCATGACCTGAACCGAAGTCAGACACTTAACTGACTGAGCCACCAAGGCACCCCTAATTCCTTTTTTTTTTAAGATTTTATTTATTTTTTAGAGAGAGAGCGAGAGAGAAACATCATGAGAGGGGAGAGGGTCAGAGGGAGAGGCAGGCTCCCCGCCGAGCCGGGAGCCCGATGTGGGGACTGGGATCACGACCTGAGCCGAAGGCAGACGCCCAACCATCTGAGCCACCTAGGTGCCCCCCCCCAATTCTTTAAATATTAAAAAGTGGAGAATAGTGGGGTTTTTTTATTGAACCTATAGGTTTGCACATTTAAATTTACATCACAACAAATCAAGGAGTTCTGCAAATGGCTGTGAATGGCTCGGGGAAAATTGACAACTTAGAAACAGTTAGATTTTAAGTGTATACTCATCTTCCATAAGTGAATGGCCACTGTCATACCCAGAGGATTCTAAGAACTTCAGTGCTCAACTCTATCAATTATGATGAAAATTGAGATGTTTCCCTGATAGGCAACGTGGCAGTGTTTATCAAAGTAAGAATGCACATACCTTTGACCCAGAAATTCCATTTCTGGAAATTTATTCTTACAAACGTACCTGCACAAGTGCACAAAGATACGCATACAAGGACAGCTTAAATAAAATATGGCTCCGTCATAAACTCAGCCATTTAAAAAAATAAAGTACAGCAATAAGTACCCATATAGGAACTCATCCAGAAGATAGTAACATTGAATGTTAAAAAAAAAAAAAAAACAACTCATTGCCCCTTAGGATGCATTTGATAATCCTATTTGTGTATAAGAGAAACATGTGATAAACAGAAAATTTCTACAGGGGTGCCAAACAGCTTTTAACGCTAGTTAA
Organism: Neomonachus schauinslandi; assembly: GCF_002201575.2. Lineage (NCBI taxonomy): Eukaryota > Metazoa > Chordata > Mammalia > Carnivora > Phocidae > Neomonachus > Neomonachus schauinslandi. The sequence goes on along the minus strand of NC_058410.1, from coordinate 22,832,450 downwards.
ATTGCAGAAGTAGAATCAGGGAGTCAGAAGAAGGGGCAGGAAAGAAATTTCTACTTTTTACTTTATGATTTTTGGTAATTTTTCTTTTTGTTTATTTTTCTTTTGTTTTCTTTTTTTTTTTTTTTTTAGGCAGAGAGAGAGAGCACAAGCAGGAGGTGGGTAGCAGAGGGAGGGGCAGAGGGAAAGAATCTCAAGCAGACTCCCTGCTGAGTGGAGCCCAACTCTGGGCTGGATCTCACAACCCCGAGATCATGACCTGAGCCGGAGAAACAATGAGTCTTTGGGTGAGAAATCAGTAGCCCCCAGGTATTTGTAGCAAGACATCTGTAATCAAAATCCTTCTGCTAAGAGCCAGAGATTTGTAAAGTGGTAGCTGGAAAAACTAAACAACAAGCATATCAACTTTGGTTTGCTGGGAGGTTTTACTATAGGACTGAATTTTTCCCCCACAGTGATCTTCCTCTGCATCCCTTTATAGGTAATAAGACAAAAACTGAAAGAAGTAATGGCCTTATAATACTGCAATGCAAATTTACTTCAGTCAGTTAGAGTAACTATGCTAACAAGAATATGCAATGTCAAACCCAAATTGACTGAATTTTTTCTCTAATGAACTAAATATTTAAGGTTTATGTAGATACAACCACTGTTAGACTTTTAATGGTGAATAGCCCCCTCTAAGATGGAGGTACAGTGTATTTTCAATTCGACAGGAACATTTGTGAGCCTTTCCTTAACTAGCAGTCAGAGCTTGAACTGAATAATTTCTAAGTTACTTTTCACATGTAATATTTTACATGATATTGACCTGTGTATGCAGATCCATCGCTAGTAATAACAATGATAATGTTTGTTGTTTATTGCGCATTTACCATCTGTCAGATACTGGTACAGAGCTTCATATGCGTTATCTTATTGGCTCTTCATGACGACCCTATAAGTGTTATTACATCTATTCGACAGTGGAGGATGATCCTTAGGGAGGATGACTGTCAGAACCAAAATCAAACCCAGGTTTGGCTCACCTCCAAGCCTACAAGGTCTCACCTCTCCCATCCACCTCTGCTAGTAAGTTTTATCATAACTTAAAATAATACATCTTTAATAATACTTTCTCCTAAATATTGTCCCTTGGACGTCAGTATTTCCAGTGCTTAAATTTTTCATGGTCCTGGGAGAATATATGAGTTTTGCATGGTTGTACTATAGAAAGTGGCCTCAAAATGCCACTTCCTAGAAATCACACAAATCCATAATTTAAATAATGTTCAAAATCTGTATATTATATAAATATAAGGTATTTATACATTGTAAAAATATGAAGTATTTAAGAACAGTATTATGAGGACAGCGTCTCGTGAGAACATGACAAATTATCATGACAAACAATTGTTTTATTTTGTTCTTTGAAAAGCATTTCTTTCTAAGGAAAGGAAGAAGCAGCTCACAAGTGAAAATTAGGCATATGGTCACTTCCCATTCATTGGTTTACCCAGATATATAATTTTGCTTACAATACTGACTTCAAATTAAACAATTACATAAAACTTTATGAAAAACAGGATTGGAATAATATATTTAGTAATTAAATAGAATATAATGTTTTCATTTAGCAATGAGGTAATATCTTTATAAATCAGACAGATTTAATTTCTGTGGTATACAGTAGTAAATTAAAACCATTACACCCTAAACAATACATATAGAATTTTTATTCGTTAAGAACATATTGTAAAAAAGAGATGCACAAATTAAATTCACACAAAGGCAATACTATTTTGCTATTAAAGAATGAACCAGAAGATGAAGAAAAGTGACATACAGAAGATTCAAAAGCCGATATTTCATGGTCAGAACAAAAATTACCTAGAACGTTTACTTAATTGTGGGATTTAAATTTTAGGAAAAGAGCCTAATCAGAAAAAGTCAAATCTACTGTTTTATTTAAAAAATCAATTTTGCTGATATTCACTAGGGCCATCCTATATTCCAACAGCATTTATTATCCAGAAAATTTTAAAATTCAAAACTTTGATCCCAGTCAAAAAATACATTGACTCAATTATGCAAATAGCTTCTGTCAGGGAAACCTCTTCCTTTTAAATTTCTAAAGACAAGCCTGCCTAAGATGTCCTACCATTTTATCATGAAACTGGATGATCACTTGAAACATGCTCCCTACTCCAGGTCATACAGGAGTTCATACATTCTGTCTGTCTGAGCTAGAGGTCTCAGCAGGACTGGGGATCCCTCTGGTTTACCCTCCTCTGAATCTCAGTGTCTAACATTTCACTTCAGTGAAAAGCTTAAGAATATCAAGAGGGAATTGGAAACCATCCCTATTTCACATGCACCTTTTACATTAGATTTTAAACATAGTTGAGAATATAGTATTTCTCTTCAACACCAGCCTCGGAGAGGCTTCAAATAACTGCTATCCATAAAATCACTTTCCTTCTTGCAGTTTCTGAGGTATATGGAGACAAATAGAAGGGAAAAAACATGAGTGATGCGTCCTTAGAGGAATATACTGATCAGATTCTTAAACCATTAAAAATGTGGACTCTTTTCATTAATCTCTTGTGTACAGTTGTTTTATCTCGGAAATGGGAAAAAATCTGCCATGTAAATTGTGTGTAGCGTAGATCTATTATTGGGCATAGCGTGTTTGTCTTTTTAAAACTAAACAGGATTTGGGAGTGTTCTAAAGTCTCTTTGCTGCTCTCCTCAACTTCCAATAAGGGAAAGAATTCACTTTTAAAATCTCAAGGCTTCCAAAGTTGAATCCAAGATGTGATGATGACATTCGTCTTTTCTTGTTAGGTGATACTTTTACTGAGCAATCTAACTACCAACAATGGTAAATTCCTGAGCTTGTGTTTTATTGTTTAAATGTACGAAAATGCTTATTAATAGGGAAATAGTTTCTTTGGACCTCATAATATTATTACAACCCATCAAATGTACCCTTCTATATACCTGCAGCTTTAGTTGCATTTTCTCAATAGAGATCTACTTGGAGCTATAAAACCCACAGAAATGTGGTTAATTATAGCTATATTACTTCTCTATCGTGGAGATACATCTCATTTTTCATATTCCGAATAAATGTATGTTAAAAGTTAAAAGTAAATTTTCAGTTTTCCCAATCAATTGATATGTTTAAAAAATGTAATATTAGAGCAATCCTCATATAAAAAAAACCAAAAAACCAGCCAGTTATTTCATTCTGTGAGATTTCTTTTTATGGTAACCAAACCCACGCAGAGTCATTTTTGGCACCCATTGCCACCAAAGGAGAGATATTCCAAACACAATTTCGCATTCACATTTAAAATTTTCCCAATGTCTTTGAGTGCTACGAAAGGAGTGAGATATTTCGTTGGAGGATACGACTCTGGGGTTTCCTGTGGTTGGTGCCCCAGCCAGTAGGAGCCCTTTAGGCAGTAAAGACAGGCACTGCCTGGCAGCTTAAGCACATTTTTCAGAGGGGGACAGTGTTGAAAAAGATATTATCCTCTGCGTGGCTATTACATGGAAGAGTTGCCATTTTTCTAAAAGTGTGCCCTCTCCCTTGGCCACTTTTCACAGTCCCACTCGAATAAATTTGGCACCCAGCTAAATAATTTCCTCAGACAGGCCTTGAAAGGAAAGGCACCGAAACAGCCTCTCATATAGACCTCAACAGAGGTCTCTTCAGGATAACAGCTGGGTGGGATTGGCAGGAAGGCAGGCTTGCTATGCAGATGAATAAAGGCTTACAGTATCCAGGGTTGTCAATCTGGGATCTTTTGCTTAGAAAAACACTATTTTAGAAAAAAGCTTTACCTCAGGAAATTAATCATTACTTGAGTGGTGGCAAAAGTCAAGTGCGCATCAAATAATAACATCCTAAATAATAATGGTATAAAATGACTGGCAACAAACACCACCTCTCTACTTCCAAAATTTTAATAATAAGCCATTTTTAAAAACCAAAGTGGTTATTGGACCTTTTTTTGAGAATTGGGGGGATATTATATTTGTAAACAAATATGCACATCTTAAAATTGCAATTACTGAATAATACCTTAGAGGCCGTTTCCATATATTTGCTTTTAAAATGCCAGAGATCAATTACCAAATATTTTAAGAAATACATGAGCATCTCAGGGCACAATGATGGTTTCACAAATCACTACCACATAGGAGGACTGGATAAGGGGGAAAAGGATCTACAAAAAAACTGTGACCATTGCCAGAGTCCAGCTGAATACAGACTTATTTCCACAGGATGATTAAAAAAAGGCACCTTGCTGAGAGCCAAATTCATTATAAATGCTTCTTTTATTAGTAAAAATCCCCATAACAACCTTAGTTCTCCCTAAAATAAGCAAGTTGCCAATACGAGGAGGATACTGTATATTATATAAAACCTTGCCAAGCGATTGAGTGACCTTTTGGAGAAAAGTAAAAATATTTTGATGATTACCCTCTAATTTGACATACATTAAAATCCAATTTGATATTTAAAACCTAATGGAAAACTAAACTATATATTTTTCCACACTGGCTACACTGAGGACATGACTGCAGATGTTTGTATAGTTTGCATATTTAGTCAAGGTATTTATGACCTATTTTGACTGTAGCCTGCTACTTTCAATATTTTATTCTAAAAGTTTTTTGCATTTTTTTTTACAATTGTGATTTTATTTCACCCATTGTATAAACAAAATAATTAGGATACACTAAGTAGAATTTTACATGACAATAAACTTTGCCAGAAAGGAAAGAAATTCTCTTAAATGAGGTTATCTCAATTAAGGGAATTATAATTAAAACTGGTTTGCAAAACAAAACAAAACCTTCACAACCCTTGTCTCTCTAGAGGTCATATACATTATTTCCTCCCAGATTTAATGACAAAGTTGGTTTACATATGGGTACATGATAGGCCAAAACTGCTTTTCAAGTTAAATGTAAAAACAATTAGAATAAAGTGATAAATTTTAGTTATCAACCTGTTATCCACATTTCAAAAAACGGCATCACAATCATCGATGCTTTCCACGATGCCGACTCTTCCCACAGGAACTCATGCACAACTTCGGGGAATCTAGAAAATGAACAAGAAGATTTTTTAAACGATGGCACTTGTAGTCAATTGAAGAGGCATCCTTATTCTTCATTCACAGAAACTGCTTTCCTTGAGGAAAGAAAATTTGGAAGCGGATCTCTCAAGAAGACATTTTTTTTTTTCAAAGAAAAAAATTTCCTCTCTTTTAACACAGTTTCAATCTTTTGAACAAGTACTTGTATTCAAAAAAGAATTGCCTATACCAGCAAAAGGGGAGGCAATGAGGAAAATAATGGTAGGGTTATAACTTAACGTATTGGAACTAGAAATTATGCCAGGGCAGCGCATGACACAGTCCTGCCTTAAAGTGGAGAGTCTCATCAAACTTCTTGCGGTGCATCAGCAACTAAACTCCACAGGATGAAGTCTCAGATAACCTTGTAGTGAATTCTCTTCTATAGTTTACTTCAGCAATGTTATGTTCTGTGCTAAAATTAATTTCTGAAATAGGAAGCCAAAACCAACCAAACTAAAATACTGAGACTTAACAAGAAATAAAGAAAGGGACTTTCTCATACTTAGAATTAATATTTACCCAACTCTAATCCAAAGACAGGCATGGAAAGTCCGATTTAATCCAAATAGATTCATCAATCAACCATATTTAGACGGTTTATCTCCCAGTACAAAAAGGCCCATATAAAAATATTGTTACATTACCCTTAGGTGGTTATTGTATATTTGTTCTTTTTTTTTTAAATATTGCCTTTCCTTCCAGACAAGTTAGTGTCTCAAAGGAAGGACTAATGATTCTAGACATGGCAAAATGGGCCTTAATCCAGTACCACCTGATGTGAGCATTCAAAGTGCTCGAAGGAAGTAGTTTGCTTTAACCCCCACTCCAATTCCACACTGACACAGTAGCACTTTAGGACGCCCTGTGCACTTCTAGACGTGAATCGTTACAAGCAAGGAGGCCTACTTGGTTCCTCAAAAGACACAAAAGGTACGAAAATAGCTTCTGCAATTGAAGCAAGAACCTCGTCAGCAGCCAGATGAATGTGGGTGGTCAGATAAGATTCCGTTGCTGCAAAGGGCAAATTATTAAGCAAATGCCAGATTTATTTTCTTTTTTAAACTATGTTCTTCTTGCCTCAAATCAACCATTTGCTGGTTCTGAGGAATGATGACAAGCTCTACTAGCTTCCAAATTGAAAGGTTCATCAAAGCCAAAGAGGATGATTGATTAAACACTGAAAAAAAAATATATTCTATAAGATAATTAACTATATCTATATTTTTAACAAACCAAATAACACCTCTTTAAAAAAAAACAAGCTAAAGTGCTTTAAAACAACAACAACAACAACTATACTTTGGCAATATGAGCTAATCTAAAGTAAAGCATGGCATCCCTCAGGAAAAGAAAATTAATAAATCACTGAGCTATTTTGCACTCCAAACAAAATTCACCCATGACATAAATGGGGCAAGATACTAAAGACATAGCTATTTATAGGGAACAATAACTTGCAGTATTCAGTGACTACCTATGACTGGCAATCCCATAGTCACTGAACTAAGAGGTAAGCAAGGGGAAGGAGAACACACCCCTCAGAAGGTCAGCACGGACACCCACTCCTTCCAACTGAGTTGCAACTATAGACAGGCACCAACCTTTCCCAATCCCAGAATTCCTCATTCTTGCCAACAGCTTCCACAGGCAAAACAGAACACAAGAGTATCCCTCAGACAAGTTGTGAGGGCAGTGTTCCCAGTTCCGACTCTGCTTTTCCAGGCTTACTTTCCAGGACTATGGCTACTAGAAATAGGAAACACTTATCTCATGACATGCACATATATCTGGAATTTTAGATTAGAGAAGATCCCTCTTTTCACTCAATAAGAGGATTCAAAATTTCTTTTTGTCACATGACTTACAATTCATGACCTCTTCAATGCTTGGTTTTCCCTTGAAGAACAAAAAAATCAATGGCAAGGATATTACACTTATATTTTACCTTACAGAAACTTCCAGGTAATTAGTGTCATTTTAAAGCAAAGATCTGGGCGATATTAACATGAAAGATATGACACCAACTTTGGTGATTTACAAAAATAATTTTGTTGCAAATTAGAATCAGTAATGGCCTCTACAAGGGAGGCAGTTATTACTATTACCATAAAGACATGAAGATAACCATCACAGAAAATGATTTCTGCATTAATTTTAAGTGAGTTTTTGTGCCTCAGTTCCTTTATCAAAATATAAGAAAAATCTTTCCTCAGGGACGCCTGGGTGGCTCAGTCGGTTAAGCATCTGCCTTCAGCTGAGGTCATGATCCCAGGGTCCTGGGATCAAGTCTTGCATCAGGCTCCTTGCTCAGCGGGAAGCCTGCTTCTCCCTCTGCCTGTCGCTCCCCCTGCTTGTGTGCTCTCTCTCTCTCTCAAATAAATAAATAAATAAATAATCTTTTAAAAAAAAATTCCAATTTCAAAAAAAAAAAATCTTTCCTCAAATAGCTCTTGAGAATGTAGTGGGACAACTTATGTCTATGTTCCCTAGAAATCAAGAGGTCACACAGTATACTCTTAAACAATGGAATAAAAGAGAAGAGATTTTCATTTCTTTAACTTTACTTTTAGGTTATTAGATTCTTAAGAAATCATCAAGCAATGAAACTTTAATATTTAATAAAACTAACAATTTTATTTCAGGAAATAGTGTTAATGGATCTTGTTAAATATCCCACGTCATTTAAAATTCATTCCTAAATATGGAGTGAAAATTATCTTTCACTTTACTAACAAAGTACAGACTGATCTTTCTGTCACCTACAGGTTTACAGGAGAGTTCCTCAAAAAATATTTTCCAATTCTCTCATCTCCAATTTGTAACAAAACACTTGGAAAATTTGAACATTACTGTTTCTGTCCCAGTTGTTTCTCAACCTTTCTATTCTTAAAAAATCTTGGCATTAGATATTTATTCTTGGATGCTTACAAGGTATTGTCACTAAGCCAAGCAAGGAACACACTAAACTATGATAGTAGATGATTGATAGACAGATGATAGATGATAGATAGATAGATAGATATAGATAGATAGGTAGATAGATAGACGATAGATAAATAGATGCTAGATGGATGGATAGATGATAGGTAGGTAGGTAGATAGATAAATAGATAGATAGATAATGTTTTTAAAATATCGATTATTGGTAGGATTTTTTATTATTTCAATTCTCTATTCTTCCAAAATATTTTAAGACAAGTTATGGCTTAATGGTTTAATATGACTTTTTGATGAATCTTGCAAAATGTTGACGTTTCATTGGCAAACTTCTTGTGCAAATGTAAGTACCTTCCATCAATCTTGTTTTTTTTCTGAGGTTAAACAAATGCACACTAGATCATAATTTTAGTAGAACAGCTGATAAGATAAACCAGTTGCATTTTAGATGAGAATCGTCACAATTAAAAATAATTATTATTCACATCTACTCTATGAAAAAATGGCAAATAGGACTGGAAACAAGATATGATCCTTATGTTTCTCATTTAAAAGAAGTGTTTAAATATGACATGTTTAAAAGAATGAACACTGCTCTTCACACACTAGAGAAGAGATACTTATATTTAATAGTAGTAAAAGAAATTCCAAAGTAGTAGGTAAAGATGGGAGAAGGGTACTTAAAGAGAAATGCATGTTCAAGATACACTTTATTAATTCCACCAGTTTTTTTGAAGAGAAGCATCTCTTCCCCACTTAAAAAAAAAAAAAAAGACTCTAAATGGGCCCCTTGTTCTACTTCCCAGTGTCTGGTGCGGCAAGGTAAGAGGTGCCTGGGAGGTGGTAGAGAAGTCAGGCACGCGTGGTGACAATATACAAACACACACACACACACACACACACACTTTGATCGGTGTGATGACTATACGCTTAAATCTCTGGAAACAGTTTGTAAATCAAAGTGAAGGTTGGGGCTAGGTTTGAAATGTAAAGAAGAAGAAAAGGGGTTAAAGAGATACAAATAGGAACAGGAAAAGGTAGTAATATTTGGAACATGGGACAATTACTGGGACAAGACAGAGGCTCTGAAAAGTCAAAAAATGTGTGTGGGAAAAGGGAGTTTCCACAAGAGGAAGTTGGGGTAAACTGAGTCAAATTCACCTCTTTTGTGTTTTTGTTTAGGGTTCTGGTTCTAGAAACTGCTTGTAAAAATGATCCCAGAGCTACCCGTGGTCTACTGCTGCTTCTCACCAGGTAGTTGGTGCTGGAGCACAGACAAGATACAAAATAAAACATTGTGTAAATTAATACTACTAAAAACAACCAAAAAAGTAGGCACATGTGATTTAGGGATTATAACTTAAGCTTCCTTAACTAGATTTTTTTTCACTATTTTATGACACTTTTAGGCATTTATCAATGCCTCCTATGTGCCAGAAAATGGGCTAAGTTTACAAAATACAAAAAGGGAGAGGCAAGCTCTCCATTTAAGACTCCAGAGCCTAATAGGGAAACGTTCGTGAACAATAAGTTCAACTGTTTTAGGTGCTTTGACATAAATATAAACACAGTACAGGGAGACCACAAAAGAGGGAATGGTCAATTCTATCAACAGAATTAGGAAAGGTTTAGCGAGGCAATGGATATTAAGTCTTTAAAGAAAACTATGCTAATATACAAAAGTACACAGGTCTCAATGTTAGGTTGAAAAATAAATACATTTGGGGCGCCTGAGTAGCTCAGTCGTTAAGTGTCTGCCTTCGGCTCAGGTTATGATCCCAGGGTCCTGGGATCGAGCCCCATAACGGGCTCCCTGCTCAGCGGGAAGCCTGCTTCTCCCTCTCCCACTCCCCCTGCTTGTGTTCCCTCTCTCGCTGTGTCTCTCTCTGTCAAATAAATAAATAAAATCTTAAAAAAAGAAAAGAAAAAGGAATAATACACTTGTCTGATGAAATAAAAATATAAGATTCTATCATTCCAGTTTCTCTCTAATTGTACATACTTTTAGGGTGGTGAAATGTTAATGTTCTAGTTAATACAACCTTATGGTTAGGTAAAGACCACAGAGAAAATGATTTTTGTTTTAACATCTGCTAGTGATTATTTTCCAAAGTACATTAGGCTTCTCCTTGAGTTAATCAGAGTCTCCTGAACATAATTTAATCTTTCTTTGATGATTCAGTATCGAATAGTGCTCTCTAGTCCTTACTCTGCATCTGGGCTGTGATCATCTGATATTGGCAGTGCAAACTTCTCCCCACATGTGTTCCTAAGCACATGTCATATTTTCCAAGATCACAGTGGTAACTGAGATTTGTTTTCTTGACCACATATCTGACATCAAATAAGTCATATCTGACCAACTTGTTTTAGGAGCAGATATAAAACTATCCACTTCTATCACCATTACTTTTTGAGTCTACTGTAAATCATACAGGGAGTATTAAGTACTGTGAAACATTTTAGAAATCATTCAATCCATCAGTGAACTAACAGAAGAAAAAAGTGAGAACCAGAGAAATCAAAAGATTTCCTTAAGGATCTAGTAGGTCATTATGATGGGTTTGGGCTATTGTTTAGGTCTTCAAACTTTCAAGTCAATTATTTCCCACTCTCTAGACTACTTCCTCTTACTGAAAGTTTATTTATCTGGCCTTATTGCAGAAACTGAATGAAAGGAATGAAAACTGAAGAATAAATAGCATTGAACTTAGAATGAGCGAAACGTTTATCATCCACACTATAAAACTAACCGGTCAAAGAAACAGAAAATAACAGTAGCTAAAAACTAATGGTCCCATTGAACTGGCTATAGATTTTTACAGAAAATAAAATAAATTCAATGAAAATTTACTTTTTCCAAAATGAGTAAATGGTAGCAAAATTAGTTGTCAAAATAATCAGTTTCTACAAATAGTACATCATTTTCTATCCAAACCAAATATATTTAATTCTCAACCATTTTCCAGCAAAAGCTATTTTCTGTTATCAAGTTTCTTATATTCTTATAATGAAAAAATTTTTAAATTAAGTATTTTAAGTCAAATTATGCGATCATCTTCCCCAATTCAAGGATAGCTTTCACTGACAGCCAATGGAGGTATGCCCCTTGGTTCATAATACCAAAATTTCACCAAGGAGGCCTGTGGAGATATGGTAACCCCATCTCCATAATTATTGTTTCTCTGGCAGAATGGTGTATGCTGCCTTGGTTTTTAAAAAGGGTAGGACCAATTAGATGTTTTGTATAATTAAAAATCTTACTATTTTGGGTGCAATTTTAAATGGGCCTGTTTTCTTTTTTTTTTTAAGATTTTTTTTATTTATTTATTTGAGAGAGAGAATGAGATAGAGAGAGAGAGCATGAGACAGGGGAGGGTCAGAGGGAGAAGCAGACTCCCTGCCGAGCAGGGAGCCCGATGCAGGACTCGATCCTGGGACTGCAGGATCGTGACCTGAGCTGAAGGCAGTCGCTTAACCAACTGAGCCACCCAGGCGCCCCTAAATAGGGCTGTTTTCTTAATTTCTCTTTCTGCCTCTTCATTATTAGTGTATAGAAATGCAACAAATTTCTATATATTGACTTAGTGTGCTACAACTTCAATGAATTCGTTTATCAGATCTAATAGTTTTTTTGGTGGAGCCTTTATGGTTTTCTACATATAGTATCATGTCATCTGAAAATAGCAAGAGTTACACTTCTTTCTTAGCAATTTGTATACCTTTTATTTCTTTTTCTTGTCTGATTTCTTGCACCAAAAATAACAAAATACTTAGGAATAAACTTAACCAAAGAGGTGAAAGCCCTATACTCTGAAAATTATAAACTACTGAAAGAAAGTGAAGACAACACAAATAAACGGAAAGATATTCCATGCTCATGGACTGGAAGAACAAATATTGTTAAAATGTCCATATTACTCAAAGTGATCACAGATTTAATGCAATCATTATCAAAATACCAACAGCATTTTTCACAGAACAAGAAAAAATAATCCTAAAATTTGTAATGGAATTAGGGGCACCTGGGTGGCTCAGTCGTTAAGTGTCTGCCTTCGGCTCAGCTCATGATCCCAGGGTCCTGGGATCGAGCCTCGCATTGGGCTCCCTACTCCGTGGGGAGCCTGCTTCTCCCTCTCCCACTCCCGCTACTTGTGTTCCCTCTCTCGCTGTCTCTCTCTCTCTCTCTGTCAGATAAATAAATAAAATCTTTAAAAAAAATTTTGTATGGAATCACGAAAGATCCCAAATAGCCAAAGCAATCTTGAAAAAGAAGAACAAAACTGGAGGTATCACATTCCCAGATTTCAAGATATACTACAAAGCTATAGTAATCAAAGTATGGTACTGGCAAAAAAAATAGATACACAGATCAAGAGAACAGAGAGCTCAGAAATAAACCCATGATTATATGGTCAATTAATCTTTGACAAAGGAGGCAAGAATATGCAATAGAAGACAGTCTCTTCAACAAATGGTGTTGGGAAAACTGGAGAGCAACATGCAAAAGAAAGAAACTGGACTCCTTTCTCATACCATACCCAAAAATAAACTTAAAATGGATTAAACGCCTAATGTGAGCCCTGAAACCATAAACATCCTAGAAGAGAACATAGGCAGTAATTTCTCCAATATCAGCCATAGCAACAGTTTTCTAGATAAGTCTCCTGAGGCAAGGGAAACAAAAGCAAAAATAAACTATGGGTACTACATCAAAGTAAAAAGCTTCTGCACAGCAAAGGAACCTATCAGTAAAACTAAGAGACAACCTCCTGAACGGAAGAACATATTTGCAAATGACACATCTGATAAAGAGTAACTAAAATATAGAAAGAACTTATACAACTCAGCATACAAAAACCCCCAAATAATCCAGTTAAAAAATGGGCAGCAGACATGAACAGACATTTCTCCAGAGAAGACCAACAGATGCCTAATAGACACATAAAAAGATGCTCAATATGATTCATTATCAGGGAAACACAAATAAAAACCACAATGAGATATCACCTCACATCTGTCAGAATGGCTAAAATCAAAAACACAAGAAACAACAAGTGTTGATGAGGATGCAGAGAAAAAGGAACCATCATGCATTCTTGGTGGGAATGCAAACTGGTGCAACCACTGTGGAAAACAGTATGCAGGTTCCTCAAAAAATTAAAAATAGAACTATCATATGAATCCAGTAATTCCCCTACTGGGTATTTACCCAAAGAATATGAAAACACTAATTTGAAAAGATATATGTACCCCTATGTTTATAGCAGCATTATTTACAATAGCCATGATATGGAAGCCACCCAAGTGCCCATCCACAGATGAATGGATAACAAAGATGTGGTATATATATACAATGGACTATTACTCAGCCATAAAAAAGAATTAAATCTTGCCATTTGCAACAACATAAATGGATCTAGAGAATATAACGCTAAGTAAAATAAATCAGAGAAAGACAAATACCATATAATTTCACTCATATGGGGAATTTAAGAAACAAAATAAATGAAGAAAGAAAAAAAGAGATAAACCAAAAACCAGACTCTTAACTACAGAGAACAAACTGATGGCTACCAGAGGGGAGGTCGCTGGGGGGATGAGTTAAGTAAATGAAGGGGATTAAGAGTACACTTATCACAATGAGTACTGAGTAATGTATAAAATTGTTGAATCACTATGTTATACACCTGAAACTAATATAATGCTGTATGTTAATTATACTGGAATTAAAATAAAAAAGATCTTTTTTGTTTTCTTGGTTGTGATACATTTTTATTTTTATATTCCAATTCTTATTTTTTTCCCTTCCTTTCAATTCCCACTATTCTATTCTTTAATGTTATTATGGTAGGTAAATAACCACTTCCTGCCAAGCTATTTTAAATATTTACTCTAACTAAATATTTGGAGGATAAAACCAGAGGAGGACTATTTGGCTACTATACTCTAATAAGAAATACAACAAAAAAGTCATAATTCCAATATATTGTGTTCTCAAGTTTCACCTTTTACAGTGCTTATGCTTATTCTTTGGTTGCTACAGGTATACATAAGTAAGGTAATGATTCCTTCTCCAATTCTCCTTTCACTCTTGGATGTGCCAAGATTAGCATAAAGGCCTATGTTAACTTCGGATTATGTGAACAAAGAGAATGGAGAAAACAAATCATAAAATATGCATTATTTTATAAGTATGCATAAAACAGGCTGACCTTGCCTGAAGGAAAATCCATCTCTCACAGTAGACCCTCCCATGTCAATAGAAATAATACCAAAAGTAATGAATGCATAGCTGAAAATTTGAATTGCATTTCGTATCTCATGCTACAACCAATTTTCAGGTGTGAGGGGAAAAAAATCATCTTCAGTCTTCCTACATTAGGTCTACCCACAATAAAGATCCCTGAAGAAAGAAATCAAGGCAAGGTCTATGACATATATATATAACCTAACCAGATGGGCCCCGTCTACTTCTAATAATAAGCAGCTGAAATAATCAATTCTATCTCCTCTTTTGAAAATTCTTACAGAGTGAGGAAATTGACCCATGTGTCAGTGTAGAGGTGTACAACCTCAGTAAGTCAAAGAGCACATCTTGATTTAGCACTGTCCCTGGATCAGCAAGGCACACAGACTTCAGAATATCCTGAACCTCACTCAGTTACTATTGGAATTCAAGAAAGCTTATGATCAAAAAGGGCTTGAACAACCAAGTAAGCCTCAACAGAGGTACGTGGTTCAAATAGAAACCATGTTTTACCCAAAGGAAGTAACCAGAAAACTTTTAAAATTACCTATGCTATGTGGTTATTCAGGTACTCCCCTGACACTTGATAGACTCTAAATGGCATTCATATTTTCAGCCCCATCTTGGAATATATCATTGCCCACAAAGTTGAAGGCTAGAAAAATACCGAAGTTTCAAGCAGGTGTTTGTAAGATCCTCTTGGGTAAACTCTGTCAGATAATTCCAGAATTCCATCCATAGGCCCTTTCGCTCAATCAAATGACATTTTTTCCAAAGCTTTTATAAACTAATGAATGAAATGAAATAAAATATTATTGGAATGTAAATGTCATATTTATTTGAATTTGAATCCAGAATTACTGTTTTATTTACAATATATATGTAATTTAAATATCATATATACTATGTAAAATATATATTATATAATATATGAAATTTAGATCAACTTCAATGAAACTTACCAAGAAAAACTGAATTAAGAATAATGTCCAGGTGTGGAATTCAAAGATAAGTAAGATAAGATTCCTGCCTTCAAACAGCTTACTGTCTACTAGGCAAGAAAACCATATAAACAAGCTATAAAAGAAATAGAGGCATAAAATGGTATTATGGATGCACAGAAACAAAAGATAGTTCAGGAAAGCAGTCTTCAAGAACACGATCTTAGGCCCCGAAAGGCTAGGATTTGGCAAGTAGAGATGCAGAGAAAAGGCATTTAATATGAACATACTGTTCAAAAGAGAAGAGCAAGGGATGTTGAAGAAACAGTGACTGGACTATTTGACATACTGAGGTAATGGAATATGGGCTGAGAAGGAAAGGTGATGGCAGACGATAAAGGAACTTTATTTGGTAGATAATGAGAGCCAGCAGAGGTTCTGAGCAGACTGCCACAATCACAGAGATAATTTAGAAAGTTCACACTTAATAGCTCATCTCTTTCCATCCCTTTTTGAACAAATTTCTGCAAATATGTAGCCTGAAAAAAAAATCAAGATTGAGAAATTTGTTTTAAAACAAGGGAGAAAAGAAGCTAAGGGGGAAAGATCTATGTAATAAGGTAATTAGTGGAATAAACTCTTGGAAAAGTGGGAAAGAAAAGGAAACTCAAAAGCACAGATTAAGGGATCAGTTTCAGAAGAAAATTGGAAACTTTTCTGTTTTAGACTGGAAGGACAGAAGAAATAATGAAGCAAGAGAACCCTTTAAACAGAGAGAGAGGGGAAAAAAAGGAGAAATTCCCTGAAGATGTTTTTAACCTGCTCAGAAAAGTAGAAGGCTGGTCATCTGATGAGCAGTAGGAGAGGGAGCTAGAGTTGGTGAGGGCTTCATGAGTTTAAACATCCATTTGTCCTGAGTTCTTAATGCACTTAACAGTCTTAGGAAGAACACTATTTGTTATTAGACTATTTAAAAAGAGGGTTTTACACCAGAATATATGCAAAATTTATCTAAGTTGATAAATATATCCAAATAATATGGTATCATCATATCTAATAATACAGTAAAAGATATTTATCTTTTATTTTTCAATAAAACTCTGAAGCTGATGAACTATAAGTCACTCTTTATGAACAGTAGATTTAAGACAATTAAAAAAAATTGTATACTGTTTTTTTTTTTTTACTGTTTTTCCAAAACCACAGCTGAAGAGGTCTCTTTTATACTGAGCAGACTAACATGATAGTTTAACACAGTTTTACAAAAGCACCTGAAATTGTTGAGATGAGGGAGAAAAGATGTAATGAAAAGAACACTAGAAGTTGAGTCAGAAAATCCATACTCCTGTGCCAGTTCTAATACCTGGCAGCTGTGAAATCTTGGACAATTTATTTAGTGTTTTCTTATCCTTGTTTCTTCATTCAGAAAATAAAAACAAAAATTCCTCCCAATCATGGTTGCTGTAACCAGGATGTCTGTCATAGTAGGTACTTGATAAATTGATTTTTAAAAAGATAATGAGATCAAGGGGGTATTCAGTGAGGAAGAGATTTAGTAATTAAAGATATTGTATCTCATAATTCTATATTACTACCTAAAGCAGAATATTGCAATAGTCATGCCGTGTTTCGTTCTATCAACATTTTAAAAAATATTATTGGTGGCCTAGATATTCACTTTTAATGGTATCATTAGTGATTGAGGTGATTTTTTTCAATGTTTTAATCAATAACTTATCAAAGAAAATTGATGATGATTCTACGCCGCATTTTCCCCCCAATTCAATGGCTACTAAAATACGCATTGCTATGCATTGTGGGCTACTATAGACAAGGCAAGGTGTCTATTCTAATTTATTTAGCAATTAAAAAGTTGTGTGATTCATAATTTTTAATTGTCCAAAGTGACGACATGTAGAAGAAACTTATCTGTTGTCAGTATCAAGAAGAATTTTATTTTTATTGAAAACTGGTTCTATAGGGGCACCTGGGTGGCTCAATCGGTTAAGTGGCTGCCTTCAGCTCAGGTCATGATCCCAGGGTCCTGGTATCAAGCCCCGCATCGGGCTCCCTGCTCCGTGGGAAGCCTGCTTCTCCCTCTCCCACTCCCCCTGCTTGTGTTCCCTCTCTCGCTGTGTCTCTCTCTCTGTCAAATAAATAAATAAAATCTTAAAAAAAAAAAGAATACTGGTTTTATAGACACTACATTTTAAGCCTATTTAGTGTTCTTCTTTAGGATGGCTGCTAGAAAGCTAAGATCTAAATTTAGGGCCTTCCTCTAGGAAGTACACAGGCCTTCCTGGCACGTATTTTGACAGTAACATCATTTCTAGCTTCAAGTACTATTCCTACTTTTGTTTCCTATTGTCTCATACTCACACATACTAATATGTACACACATACATGCACACCTCAATAATGGGATTGATAACAAAAGACATAATAAATGTAGCTGGGAACTGTTTCTAAAATTGAATCTATTTGTATACTTCAATAGTGTTTGGGCAGCACAATTGTGAAAACTAATTGGTTCCAGGAATATAAAAAGTAATGTGGAAACTTCCCAAATATTTGTCTTTTCCCTCTGCTTTCACCTGTATTGATTCCAAGAAAAGAAAGGATTTCATAAATACAACAGCAAAGGTACATATAACACAACTCAAGAGAAACATTAATTATTTTTCCTTCTCTAAGGAATTGCATATGAATAATATGGAAATAATATGCTCAAATTATATTATCTTTGAGACATGGTCAAATTTCCAGCTACTGTCAAGGCTCAGTGGCAGACATGGTAAATGCATCTGACATATTCTTGGACACAGATACACTGGCAGATCTACACACAAATCCTGTATGGTGTACTGAGGGGGTTGGATGAATGTTTTTTATTTGTTGAACATCCATAAAGTATAAAATCAGATTTGGACACATGTACATGAGCAAGTTTAGAATCCATTTGATCAGAAAGTATTTCAAGTCTCAAATCAACCTCTACTTTTAAGCATCAACTGTTCTAAATGTTACTAAAATTTTAAACAATGAATTAAGAGTTTAAAAACCATCTTTAGTGACATTTTGATTAACCAATTATATGTGATTTAATTTGATCTTTGTTTTCAAATAAATCCAAATGCTAGAGAATGTGTGGGATTCCTAATTTTGGGTTTCAGTCAACATTGACCAATATCCAATATGGACATATTGGCCTAATTTCTACATTCTTCACACCCATATAAATAATTTGAAGAACACAATTTAAACAATGCAGCCAGAAATAATCCACCTTGAAAAACATTATAAGAAATAAAAAATATATATATATGCTTTTGTTTCAGCTTTAAGAGCAGTTTGCCAAAATCTGCCATCCCACAAATGGTCTTAACTCACTGACTCCCTTTTACTGATGTTGTTATATTGTATATTTGTTATATCTCACTTTCATCCTCTCTGATACGTCACTGAAGAGCAAAGAATTTGCTTTAAAAATCTCATTAAGAATTCTTCCTTAGCACAAATTCTTGTCAAAACAAACAAAAGTAGAGAAAAATAAGCAAAAGCAATTAAGCAAATGAAAACACAGAGAAGACTGCAAAATTAAGTATTTTATCATATTGTTTAATTTATCAGGCTTGTGCTGATTTCATTAAGGGCTTTAGACAAAGGGCCAGAACTAATTTTATTGTAGCATCTGCTCTCTGATTTTAACATGGGTGTAAATTATTTGAATAGGCAGATTATAATACTTCTTTGAATTGATAAGTAGCAATCCAATATAGAGAAGAAAATGTTTTAATATTACCTTGCATATGTACATTACGTTATTTTTCAAAGCTTATCATTTCACCCTCATAGTATCCTCTTAATGTAAGAAGAGCCTGAGGAAATCGAGGCTCAGAGAGGCTAAGCCATTGTCACAACAATATTTCATGGATCACACAATCAGCGGGCAGCTCCCTGGCCTCCTGTCCCCCAACACAAGGCTCCTTTTGTGGACCAAATGGAGCCTACAAACCAGTTTTAAGAGAGCATGTGTGGGATTTGCGGGCAGAAGACACAGGTTTAAGATCCCCCTCTCCCGTGGATTGACCTTGAGTGGTTTCCCTTCCTTTATCTAAGCTCGAATTTCCTCATATGTAAAATGGGAATAAAGATGCTGGCCCCACTTTTCTACCCCTCTATTGGTAAGCCGACAATTGAGATGACATACGAAAATCAGCTGTCAATTTTAAATCACCAAATAGTAGATATTGTTGTTTTGGATACTAATGAACAAAGCAGCTTTTTGCCGAAGAAACTAAAACAGAAGACATTCAAAGGCCTGAGCCCTAATACTTCCTACTTCCCTGAGTGCCCTGAGTAAGTTCTACCAACATAAGTTGGAAAATGTTTACACAAAAGACTTATGGGACTGCTGGATGGTTCATCAAGGTCAGCCCATTTTGAGAGAATAAGGGAGGCAAAAAATTGCAATCCAGGTGAAAAACGGTACAAACTTCCGCTTCCCTCAGTGTCACGCCTTCTTCATGGGCATGCAGGTAGATCTAAGAAGTGGGAAACCCCAACCAAGGTGTTTTAATCGTGGCATTTGTGTGATGTCTTTGATAGCAAAGAACAGAGAACCTGACTCAAACTCTCTACGGCAAAAATGTTAACATTGTTGACTCATGATTCTCAGTAGTCCAGGGGTAGTGTGCTTTCGGGCCAAGCTTGATCCAGAGACCTGTGAAGTCTTCAGGATTTGGTTTCTTTTATTGAGATTCTTTTGACTCTCTCCCCTCTGTGTGTCAGATTCGTCATGAGGCTGGCCCCTCTCCCGCTAGTGTCAATGACAAAAGAGATTCCTGACTTCCTCTCTTCACCACCAAATCAAAGGAAGAGAAAACTTCTCGTGGCTTCTCAGGATGAAAATCTTCTTTCATGTTTGACAGACACTGCCTACTATTACTGAGAAGCTCAATTCAGAATTATTTATAACACTCCTCTTGACAACATTAGAAACAAAGGGAAGGATTTTCCGGACATAGGCGTACATACTCTTCAGGCACAGCAAGCACATACGTACACAACAGGAAAACTGTCATTCCGGAAAAGCCCTTTGTTTACAATGTTGGGTGACATCATCTCAATTCACTGTCTAAATGATTTGTGCCCATTTTAGCTTAAAGTCCCAATTACTGTCTTTTTGAAGAAAGTATTTCAAATGTATTACTTTTGATGAGTTAACAACTCTTTCCTTTGTTCCATGTCAAATTGTGAAACAATTTAGAACTAAACATTTTAATTCAATTTGGATTCATTTGTGTAGATCAAGTTTAGTTAATGCCTAAAAACATAAAAAAAAATAAAAATTCCCTCTCCAGAATTTTCAAGTGTTAACTATTTTACTCTATTTTGTGTCTCGTAGAAATCAAACCAAATAACAATATAGTCATTTGAAATTTTCTTTGAGATGTTTTGTCAGAGAAAATAAGGTGACAAGAATATGAACACCCTCCATTTATAGTAAACCGTTGGTGAGGAGGTACTATTTATAAATGTTTTCCATATGATGTGCTTATGTTTTGGGGTTCTGAGTACTATGCCCGTATTGTTTCTTTTCTCTTACTTTTTTTCTTATGAGTAAGGAGTTCCACCCTCTGTCCCCTTCTCTTTATGAAAAAAAAAAAAAACACAACACAGGAAAATCTATTTTATGAAACAAGTCATGATAGCAGATAATGAAGTGAGGTTTCCAACAACCTTATTCACTACACTGCCCTCCTATTCACTTCTCTCCAGTTTCTGGGGGAAAAAAATGGATCTTATTGTTAGTACCTTTGAAGAGAAGGGATCATAATAGTCAAAAGGGCCATGGTCAAAATACTAAAAAAAAAAAAAAAACGCTTAGGGTAAATGTGCTATGTGTGTTTAAAGGCAGAGCCCTATCATTTTTATAGACTAAGTATCACTAAGCAAAAATGAATATTTAAGAGTTTTTAAAGGTGTCAGTGATTCCCTACAATTTTTTTTAAGATTTATTTATTTATTTTAGAGAGGGAGAGATGAGCAAGCAGGGGGAGGGACAGAGGGAGAGAGAGAGAGAACCCTTAAACAGACTTCCGGCTGAGCACAGAGCCCAGTTTGGAGCTCAATCTCAGGACCCTGTTTTTACTGTATTTTATAAAGTAAAAATTATTAAACAGAGTATTGATGTAAGAATTTCTGTATGTATGCACATGTATATATATATATATAGAATGATTAGCCATAAAATATAACTCATTTCTTGGCTTGTCAGCCAGGAAGTCATCCAGGTCCCCAGAGCAGCCCATGAGGAGCACCTAAGTCTCTCTAAAAGCACATGGAAATATGAATCTTGTCAACTTCAGGGAGAGACATGCTTCCATGAGGGACTAAAACACCGAGAAAAAGGAGAGAGAATGCATCAGGCATTATCTTTTTGAGCATTGTGTCCTCTGACCCTATAGAATAGTGACTGAAAATTAATGAATTTCTGGTCACTAGTGGTTGGTTTCAAAATCAACTAATTAGTTGGAAAATTAACATTTGCTAAAAGCAATCCCACCCCACCCCAGCCTGCCAAAAAAAATCATCAAAGTTCTAAACATCAGAGCTCTGTCAGTTGACTTCCTATTGTGCAAGCTGAAGCTGTAGCTAAAGTTCAGGGTGGTAGAGGGGCAAACTAGTGACATCAGAAAGCAGGGAAACCTCTGGGCTGAGACCTGGTTAGCGGGAGAGAACAGTCCCCTTGCAGGCTAGTAAGGGATGATACATCAAGGCCAAGCCCCTGACACTCAGCCCCTGACCCAGACCCACTGATTAGTCTGAAATTTATTCACCTTCACCTTGTACATGAAAATCCACCCATCTGGGGCATCTGAGTGGCTCAGTCGTTAAACGTCTGCCTTTGGCTCAGGTCATGATCCCAAGGTCCTGGGACTGATCCCTGCATCGGTCTCCCTGCTCAGCGGGGAGCCTGCTTCTCCCTCTCCCACTCCCCCTGCTTGTGTTCCCTCTCTCGCTGTGTCTCTCTCTGTCAAATAAATAAATAAAATATTTAAAAAAAAACAAAAAACAAAAGAAAATCCACCTATCACTTAATGTCAATGAATAATGGCTTCTCTTCAAGTGCAGATCAAACAGCTAAAGTCAATTTCCACCCCTCCCCCCCAATATGTTAAAAACCTTGTTGTTGCCCAAGAACTTTCCCAGAAGTCTGATTAAGCAGCAAATATTTTCCCTTTTCTTCAGACTTAGTGTCTGGGTTGCAACACAACTGGATGGCAGCAAAAAAAAAAAAAAAACTTGGAAAATGTCTGCATTTGACTGGTGTGAAAAAACTGTCTTAAG
The DNA here is from genome assembly GCF_002201575.2 of Neomonachus schauinslandi. NCBI lineage: Eukaryota > Metazoa > Chordata > Mammalia > Carnivora > Phocidae > Neomonachus > Neomonachus schauinslandi. The sequence continues at coordinate 22,809,834 of NC_058410.1, read as the reverse complement.
CACTCACAAATAATTGAGGCACGGAACCTAGGAAAGAAAATGTCACCACATTCAGCTGCAGAAGTGTGTCTCCATTACTGCAATTTTTAGATACTTATCAACCTTCGATGAACATCAGTGATATGATATTAGTCATTATTAAATGACACCTCTGCCTCCACCATACAAAGTGCAGAATTCGAGTTTAATAAGGTGGCATTCCAATTGCCAGATGGCAGCTCCCCTTGATTTACGTTTTTCTATGAAACATTTGAGTCCTTTCCAAGAGACTCACCTCAAGTGTCTAAGTATTTGGCCTTCATTTTTACATATACCCAATATGCTTAGAGATAAGAAAGGCATGACTGATCATTATGAGTAAATTTATATATGAAAATTTATAAAAAGAACACATTTTCTTACTACTTAGAGCATCTATTTGATGAGAAAGATTTCAACTTGCTTTTCAATTTCAAATTTTTCATTTTTCAAATTTCAATTAAACTTAAAACCATAAGATAAAATCTTACAAGTGGCTTCCTTTCAATATCCTGAGAGATGATAAGCAGAAGAAAAGGGAGAATTTAGGAGATTTAGGAAGAAAAGTTCCTAAAAGTGCATGGAAAGTATTAATGTCTACAGAAAGAATTTAAAGAACTGGTTCTCTTTCCCCAAACTGGAAATATCCTTCTGTTTGAGTACTGAGTGTCTGTCCCTGAGTAAACCACAGGCAATCCAAACAGAAATTGTCATCTCTACCAAACAATAGCTTTAGAGGCATCATAATTTTATCCTTTGCTGCTTCATGTTAATGAGTAAATAGTAGCATTGTTTCACAAAGACTGGTTACATAGTGATCATTATGGAGAAGCCTCCCCATTTTGAACAGACTGAGGCGGGCAGGAGCACCTTCACTGTGCGGCATGGAGAACCCCAGGCATGCAAAAGCACCAGCCAGATGGCTCATACAGTGGCTCAGCCTGCCCTTCCATACTGTTCTGATGCTGTCTGCAGATCGGTAGGGAGAGGATCTTTCCCAAAGCCTCACCAACTAGGCACTAAAGCAGTGGCCAATATCAAAGAAAGTGGGAACGAGGGGCACAGAGAGACACAGCTACAGGTAAGAGGTAATATGATAACATGAAAAGAACACTGGGCTACAGAAGTACCAGTACACTTTAAAATACTTTATTTCATTGAATTCTCATGAGAACATTGAAACAACTTTTTTCCAGCTGAGAAGGTTAGATAAGGCCAAAGGCCTAACAGATAGTAAATGTCAGGAAGAGGATTTTAAGCTAATTGTCTTTTACTCAGGAACCCCAATATTCCCACTGATCCATGGCCCCTCTCCTTCAGCATACTAATTCAGCTCCCCTGTTTATATATCTCTGGATAAATCACTTAAAATTAGTGGGCCTTGGTTTCTCCACCTGTAAAATGGACATCGTAATTCCTGCCCTGCTACCTTCCTTAGATATTTTAAGAATTAAATAAATCCACATATATGGAAATAATATTAAAATGGAAATCACTAGGTCATGGGAAGATCTGAATGCTATATTCACGGCCCTTCTCAGTCACCGTTTTATAGGTATCTTCACCACAGGCTTTCTGTGTCATGACTTAAAGTTCTAACTTAGGATTTTGATACTTCACAGATATAGGGAGGTATCTGGTTTATTGCTATTCATCTTTAAGTCTAAGTATATCCTTCCTCCCTGAGGTATCCCAAGTCTTCTGTGATCCCCTAATAATGATTCATCACAATGTGCCATCGTTTTGATGTACTTATCTCTCAGACTAGAATGGGAGGCTTTTGGAGGTGGGAATTCTATCTGTATTTGCTAATGTATTACTATTAGCTGCTGTAGCAAACAAAATCTAAAATGCATAGTTGCTTATTCACAATAGCAGTCAGAAAGAGTCCTGATGGATGGCTCCCCTCATTCCAGGAACCCAAGCCCCTTTAACCTATGGCCCACCATCTACAACAAGGATTCCAAGACCATCATGATTACTGTGCTTTAAGCTGGCAAGAGGGGGAAGACATGGAGGGTCATTCTTGGGAGGGTTTTTGGAGTCAGGCATTAATGTGGCACACAGCATTTCCACTCACATTCCATCCACTAAAACTCAGCCACATGGCTCACTAACTGCAGGAGAGATTGTGAAATGCAATCTAACTATGAGCCCCAGAAGAACAGGATGCAGGTTTGGTGAACAGCCAGTCAGGCTCTGCCATGCTTACAATAGAAACTTCAAAGATACTTCCTAAAGGAACCACAAGTACACCCAAGCCTTGGCCACATAGATGTGAAGGGGGAAAAAAAGAACTATATGTAAAGTATATAGTGTTTAGATCTAATTCACTTAAACTTCATTGATTCACTGCTTCCGTTCCTTTTCCTAATATACCCAAACCCAGTATGAAGGATGAAAAACTACATCGTCAAAAGAAAAAATAAAAGCACCATAAGCAAAACCCTAAGTTTCCAAAAAAAGAATCACCCCTTAATAAGGGAATATTACAGAGACAAAATTCACTAGCAATACATAAAGGAGAGCTAAAACATGACAGAGCCCACTTGCTGTTTAATTTACTAGAGAATTTTACACTTTTATAAAACTAAGAGGTAAAGTCCTGTCATGTTTCTGTAGCTAAGTTAGACTCTACACCATAAAACTCTGATGTTGATGCTTTAATATCTAAGTGGTTTTAATTATCAGTTAAGTTTAAAAACTAATCGAATGCATGGATGAAAAAGATAGTTAAAATTCTTGTTGTAAGTAAAGTCACTAAGTATACCAAGAATGAATGCATGGTCTTTTAAAGCCATCATCTGAAACTCTGTAGTAGGTGAAGTACTTTTTAGATGTCTGCATTTGACCAAGTCAAGATTGTTAGTGTATTTAATTCTTACTAAAAGAAATCTATCAAGTATAATTTTAAACTCCACTCGAAAGTAAGCCCATATGCCAGTGTTTCCTCATCACCTAGAAGTTTCAGGTGATAAAATGCGATGCTTTCTGCTCAAATCCAGAGAATCTCTTTCCTTTAGTGGATTTGCTTTACCACACAAGCTCTCAAAATAGGCTTATTTATGCTATTTTTCTGACTATATTTTAAAAGAGAAATGACCTTGGTTTCGCAGATGCTGGTGAAATAATAACAGTTGCACAGGCCAGGCATATAATTAGTTGAAAAAGAGGGTGAAAAAAGACTTCACCTACACTCTGTGGGCACAAAGACTTAGGATGAAGTGTGAAACAGCTGCTGTCTGGATCTTGCACAGCTGTAACCAGCACGGAGGCAAAAGCACCAGCTACACACGTGTGCACACACACATCACTTGGAACACAAAGAGAAGAAATCCTTCCTAAACTCAAGCGAGTGCAGACGCCTACGCTGAAAATAAACTCAGTAGTTACCTTCACCCCATAGGTGGCCAATATCAGGATGGAGCAAAGACAGGAGAGAGAACAATGAAGTGATTCTTCCCTTCCAATCAAGAGCTGCCCAAATCGCAGAGAAGGAACCTCTCTTCTTTGGCACCCTGTGTGTGGAATGCTGCCCTTCATTAACCCACGTCCTCAGGGATGGGAGCCTGGAAGGGCTGGAAAAGGAACCAAAGTCTCTCATTTTCTTTCTTTCTTTTCTTTTCTTTTCTTTTTTTTTTAAAGATTTTATTTATTTGACAGAGAGAGACACAGCGAGAGAGGGAACACAAGCAGGTGGAGTGGGAGAGGGAGAAGCAGGCTTCCCGCTGAGCAGGAAGTCCGATGCGGGGCTCGATGCCAGGACCCTGGGATCATGACCTGACCTGAAGGCAGACGCTTAATGACTGAGCCACCCAGGCGCCCCAAATCTCTCATTCTCCTATCAACCTTTGTTGAACTCCTAAGGGTTTCAACTTCTAAGTGAACAGAGCTCTTAAGCATGAATATCAAAAGCTATTTTTTTTACCTGTTTTCACAATCTCCTTCGATTATTTTATGAAATTTGTGAGCCAGTTTGCAATGAGTGCAGTGAACTCCAGTTCAAATTTTAATTGCACACGGAAGCACGATACCAGTTTATTTTTACCCAACATGTATAAATTCTAATGGGAAGATTTGTTCACAGCTTTAACAATCATGTCTTAGTGGTGAAGAGCTCAAAGGACTTGGGAATAATTATAAATGAATACTACATGCGGTGGTGGTCCGGCCACTCATTCAAAAATTGCATCAATACAGAACCAGATTGACTGTCCCACAGAGGCTGAGTTTTGGAAGTTATAGAGAACAACAGGTTCACACTCTCCTGATCTAGCTTGATACCAGGATAAATTTTAGAATATCAAGGTACACAATTCTAGTCCCTTTGGGACCAGCAAGATAATGAAAATGTGTGGAGTGGCACAGTGAAGACATGAGGAAGAGCAGTATCCAAGAACCAACTGAAAAATGAACATTGAGACTTCGTGTGAATTTATGTGATGGACTTTTTGTGACCTCCCCCACTCCCCAAATTCACAAATTGAAATCCTAAGTTCCACTGGAAGATGGGAGCTTTTGGGAGGTAATTAGGTCATGAGGGTAGAGCCCTCATGCTAGGATGAATGCCCTTATAAGACAAGAGAGCTTGCATCCTCCCATTCTCTCTCTGCCCTGAGAGGATACAATAAGTTGGCCATCTGTAAGCCAGAAAGAAGGCCTTCACCAAGAACTCAACCATGCTGGCACTCTGACCTGGGACTTCCAGACTCCAGAACTGTGGGAAATAAATGTTTGTTGTTTATGCCAGTCTATGGTACTTCTGTTATAGCAGCCCGAGTGATTAAGACAGATGGTTAATGGGATAAGGACAAAGCTGACATTCTTTTAAGAAAATAGGGCAACCTAATAAGAACATTTGCCTGAATATAAGGCCATTTCATCTCAGCGTGGTTAGAAAGGCTGAGGGAATTACCGCAGGAAAAGTGCTAGGAAATTATTTTGAATAGACATGAGAAAGATGAATGGGGAATATCAGACCTTTAAATTTGACTACAAAATTTCAGCCCTTGTCCAAAAAATAAAGAACAAAAAGAAGAAACACATACTCAACAAAATTTCTTAACATTGTACTAACAGAATGTCACTTTGTATGATGCTAGATTGTGAGGTATCCATCCTTTAAGATAAACTATATGCAAAATATACACCAGGTAACTGAATAGGAAGATGTGTTGTAAACAGAAGAGGAATTACGTGGGTTGGCAAGGGCCAGCAGGCATCCTTAGGGAAATAAGAAGCCAGAGAAGCAAGATAAGCACCGTGCATGACCTTGTGCCACTTCTTCTAGCCAGCCCCAGCCTACAGGGTATAGCCTGTACTCTCCATGCAGGGTAGGGGAAAGAAGTAACACCAACGTTCCTTTTAAAGGAGCCCTCCAACTCCTCCCCATCCTCAGAGATTCCAACAAGCCTCAGAGACTATAATGGTAAAAAGCCAGGTACCCCTCCACCTAAAACGGAAGCTTTCACACAGAACTTGCTCTTCCCTTAGTGGGAAGACAGGAAGAGAGAGGAAAGGGAGCCCTGCCTTCATTTGCTCTTCACTTGCTCTCTGATCAAGTAGGGCAGAGTTTTACAGAAAGACATCTTCAACTTTACTTCTGGAAGTGGAGCTTATTCAGAAAAAAGGCTACATGGGAACAGTTTCCAGAATAGGTCTGAGAAGGCCAGGTGTCTCCTGACCTAGCTCTATTCTTTCATAAACTTTCTGAGTTCATTTTCAGGCATACTAGAGCTCTTCAGTCTCTAGATATATTTTATTATGCCATCTACAGAGCATCCAAGAGGAATTTGGTAGAGATTAATGACACACAAGTCATGTGAGATGCCCAAATCCTCATCAATCACTCATTTGTTCAGCAAGTATGTATTGAGTACATACCATATTTTAGGTGCTGTGCTTGGTCCCTGGTCTACACTGGGAAATAAACAGACATGAGCTCTGCCCTAGAGAAATTCTGTCTGGTGGACAAACCTCCCATCATAGGTTAAAACTACTATTCTCCACTTGCATATAGCTTAATATATCTACACATTAACTAATGCTTTCATTAAAAAGGCAGCTTTTAGATCATGGTCAATACCATTAGGACCTTAGCACCTATTGGGTCACTGTTTTGTAGACGTGCCCTCATCCCAACGTACTGTTAGTACTCCCAGCACACTCAGTAGAGTTTGGAGAAATAAGATATGAAATGGTTTGTATTCTCAAGTAGCTTACAATCTCCTTTAAGGGACAAAATATCTATATGAAATATAAATAACAATACAATTGGAAGAGTACCATGAACAATTCCAAACTGCAAATATTCCATAAATAAGGTGCCCATAAAATTTATTACCCAAACCATTGCATTTTTCAGAGCAAAAGGGGGCGCTATTAATACTTAATACTGGGACTTCCCTGGCAAATCAGAACGTGTCACTTTTTTAATAAATCCCCTTTTCGGGGATTAATTCTGCAACCTAAAAACCAAATTTAGTTCCTTCCTCAAAGAAATATTAATGGAATATTTATTATATTTGAAACACTATGCTAAGCTCTTTTAGAGGTAGGCTTTGGGGAAGAGCTCACAAAGATAAATAAAATACAACACTTATTCCCAGAGAAGACATAAAAATTGCTCACGTGTTCTGAATACATATCATGTGACAGATAACCCAATGCTAAGCTTTTTGCATACATTATCTCATTTAACCATCAAAACAATCCTAGGAGGTAAGTGGTATTACTCCCATTTTACAGATGAGGCTTATAGTGGTTATGTAAATTGTCCAGGGTCACACAGATTGTAAAGAGTGGACACTGTAACCAGGTATGTCCCACTGCAATGCCTCAGCTCTTAGTCTATGACAAGTACTACAAGAATAACCCAAAGGAGGAAAAATTGTATCTGTGGTTGGAGTAATGATGGATGGCTGAATGAAGGACAGTGGTATTAGACACGGACCTTGACGAGTTAGAAGTCTTTTAAAAACAGTTATTAGAGGGGTAAGCAACCCACAGAGATGGAACAATGAACCAATAGCCTAGAGGTGGGAAATAGTGGGTGAGCAAGAAGAAGTCAACTTGGCTAGTCCTTTGTACTTTTGCATAGAGGAATTGAGAACTGTAGGCTGGGAAGGTCAGCTGAGGCCATCCTGCCTTCATGTTTAATTTAAGCAAATATGAAACTCAGTTTGCACGCCCGGAGTACACTCCATATTTAATTTGCATTGAGGATTACCAGTGCATCTAGATCAAGATATCTTGAAAGCAGAGTGCCTCATAAGGCTGGGCTAAAGTGGGCAGCTAGAAGGAAGACTAGCAGACATGTGTATCATCCAAAGACAGGCAGAGTGCCAACTTGGGGCTGGACACAGTCCTGGGAAATCCCTGTAAGTTAAAATTATGTGAATCAAACTTTATTTTTCCAGAGAAACAATGTTATAATGAGGGCAACATTTCATATCAATATTCTAATAAGAAGCACCCCAAATACTGTAACAAGGTCCCATAATTTCTATTTATTTAAGAATAATACTTTCGATGTGTACATATAAATTAAACAGAGGGTGTTACAGTCATCATCTTAGTGAATTGAAACCATCCCTAGAAACAAAGCCTCTGTAGGACTGGGAGGTACTGTGGGACTAGAGGCCAAAGGGATTCCCAGGATGAAAGCTATGCACAAGGCCACAAAGCCCACCAGCTGGAGGAAAATAGCCATGGACAGAGGGAGTGACCAGTGGCCCCAAACCTGTGGAGTCATTTGGGCAAACTGCCTGGGGTAATGGGGGCTAATGGAGCTACAGGGGTGTCTCCCTATCTCCAAGGCTCCTCCCCCACCGACTTAACCCGCACACCATGGCTGGCACATGAAGCTTTCCAAAACAATATCTCTAATCTTATTATTCACCTGCTCAAAAACTTTCAGTGACTCCCCATTTCCTACCAAGTTCCAATCTCCAGGACTGTCATTTATGACCCTCCAGAATCTGGTTCTTATCTGTCTATCCAACCTAATCTTCTACTACATCTATCCCAATAATTTAGGCTGTAGAAAAGATGGCTTAGTCATTATTCTTGAGCATGACCGTTTCCCATCTTTATGCCCTTGTTCAAGTCGTGAGCTCTGCTTGGCAAACTCTCATCATCTCTCATCATGATCTATCTACCTACTATACACAAGATCCAGCACGTGTGTCTGCTCTTCCACAAAGCCTGATATGTAAAAAATACTCTGTATATATCTGTTAGATGGATGGATGAATGGTTGGATGGATGAATAAATGAATCTCTTAGCTGGTAGTCATCATTCCCTTGTCAGTGTACCATAGTACACTTCTGTTCCTTTTATGAAGCTCTCTGCATGCTCCCTTCTTTCATGAACATCTGAATACAGTTCTTCTCTCCCTCAATACATGGAAGGCCCTTGAAGTGTGAATTATATTCATCTTTGTATCCCACACAACTCCCGGTCCAAGGTCTTTTATAACATATGTGTTTTAAGATAAAAGAAATAAAGCGATATGGTGTACTTAGCAGCAGGTGGCAAATGTACATAATGGCAAATTTAATACATGAGAAAGGTAGATACTAGGTACAAATGAGTACTTCAGTCAGTAAATGGGACTGGGTTAGCCTTAACTACAAGTAGACAAAGGTTAGGTCTCTAGTCTGAAGTTAACTTTTGTCAGACAGTCATGGTCATTACCTTCTACTTCTTCAAACCTCCATCTCTTCCTTGATGCCTTCTAAGAACCTTCTCCCCACCATACTTCCCCCGAAGATTCTAGGTACCCCTCTTCATGCTCCCTAGGCACTGTGTGCATGAACCCTTCAAAAGCAAGGCTGGCACGCTACGGTCTAACTCCTGCTCCCTGTGTCTCTCCTCAGTGCAAAGAAGTCAGCTTTACTCATCTCTACAATCCATCATCCCGAGAGCAGGATCTGGCCCATATTTGCTTCTCAATAAAAGTTTCTTAGTAAGTACTTTACTTTAGAAGTACCTAGTTTATGTACTAAATACTACTACTAAGTACATTCATCACTGTTGACAAACCTAGGATATGTTGCTAAATCTGTTAGGGTAGTAGAACTTAGCCTGACATCAGCTCTGCTTCTTACCAGGGATGTGATCTTGAACAAATCACTTGCATCTCTGGGCTGATTTCCTAATGTCTCCCATGAAGATAAAAGTACCCATTCTGCAGGCTATGGTGAGAGCTAAAGGTTATGTAAATAAGACACATAACACAGTTTCTGGCAATTGATTTGTGCTTCATACTGACAGCAATTGCAAGTATTACATTAAGAGGACCAGTAAAAGTAAATATTGATATATAATTTTTTTCAATAAACATATAATTTTTTAAATGTTGAGTGTTTTTTTTAAATCAAACATAAAAATTTGATTTAGCAACCCATACAGACATAGACTACATCCTTGGGGCTACACATTATTTATCATGCTTCCAGTAAGAATGTCAATCCAAACGGCAAAGAAAATATAATGAAATTTTTAGGGGCTGTATTGAGCTGATGGAAAAACATGCAAAATATGGCACAAGAGGTAAGGTTTAAGGTCTGTCTTCAATCTGATTTCTGTTCCATGGTTTGCCAAGGAGAATTAAAAAAAAATCAGTGGGGAGGAAAGAGGATGTTTTCTCAACATTAAATATTTAAAGTGGATCGATAAGAGCACTTCAAATCAAGAATTCTTCATCAGTCTCCATGACTCCCAAACATTAAATATGTAAGTGGTACATATGTATGCCATATTGAGAAAAATCAATGTGGAAAATGTGTATCTGACACAGTTTCCAAAGAAAAGAATCTAGTGTCTAGCTTCCTGTGTAAACAAATGTCATCACATTCAAAGAACAGTACATCAGGAAATTCTCTGGAAGATGTCTATGTTTTCATGAGGGTGTGTGTGTGTGTGTGTGTGTGTGTGTGAGAGAGAGAGAGAGAGAGAGAGAGAGAGACAGACAGACAGAGATTGAGATCTGATAGCATTCCACCACAGAATGACCTCAGAAGCACTATAAGACAAATCATTAAAAATGCAACACATGTAAACTCTCTTCCATTGTAGATGCAGAGAGGTTAGTGAAAGCAAAATGATCATTTAAGATCAATTTAAGAAACCTGGATTCTTACAAATAGGAGAAAGTAGGTGGATTTGTCCAAACCACGCTATTTACATCTTCTAAACCCTATCATTTTGTGCAATGGCTAAAATTTCATGCATGTCACAAGTCTTTCCCCTCCTCCCGCGCCATACAATGTGGCTGCTTTTAAAAATGTCAGATTGAGAATAAGAGAAGAAAAAGCCATTATTTTGAAATCTCACAAATTCACAACTGAATTTAAATCACACAACTTTTAGTTTAAGTATTTAAAAATGGATATATGTTTTCCAAAAGGAAGAGCCAGCAATACTTTGCAGCATGCTATGAAAATACTTCCTAACACATCCTCTCAACAAAGATTTCACAAACCTAACTCCCTATGATAGGTGTGTACATTAGGTTAAATTCTTTATTTAGTGATTATCTAATAGTGCCTTGAATTCTTCAGGTTAATGAATATTATGTAAATGAGTAAATAAGTACTAAAATAGGCCTTGACTCAGCCTCAGGATCAACATGGAATAGCAGGCACCAGAGTTATTCTCCTGCCTGCAAAGCACTATAAAGGTAGACAACAAATATGAAACAACAGCTCTCAACATACTGGACACCCAACACAAATGACAGTGATTCCCAAGAGAAGGGAAACCAATGAGGTGAGTCCTAAATTACCCCAGATTTCTACCCAGAGAAAGTTTTCACCATGGTCAGGAAGGGGAAGCTTAAGAAGAGACCAGTGATCTCCTCAAGTTGAAGAAATGGACATGGGAGTGCTGGAAACCTAAAGTGTCTGGAGATCACGCACAGAGCTTGGTGAGGACTGCATTGCACAAAGAGAGCTCCAGAGATCAAGGATTCAATAGGATCCTGACCAGCATACATATATGAAGAAACCACACACAGTCAGGAGAAACACCACTAAAAGTATGAGAGGGAACAGTGCCCAGTACTCACAAAGGGCCAAGAGGAGTGCCTATTCCCAACAGTCAGAGTGGATAGCCTCATAATTTATGAAGCCATCAATTGGAGTATTAAGAAGGGTCTTGGTTTGGGTTCAGGGGTGGAGGTGGGGATTAACCCTAGACTAAATGCTGCCCTAGTCCTACCTAACAAAAGCTTAAAAGCAAGATCTGAAAGGACCAAACTATTTGCCCAAGCTCAAGAATATTTTTAGGAATACAAAAGTCCCTAGTACCCAAAACAAGGTAAAATTCTAGCATCCAATAAAGAATTACCAAGCATGCAAGAAAGCAGAAAAATCTGACTCACAGAGAGGAGAAAAATTAATGGATCGACACAGACCCAGAAATGACACAGATGACAGAATTAGTAGAAAAAACCATTGAAGGTTCTAGAGGGGAGGGGCGTGGGGGGATGGGTTAGCCTAGTGATGGGTATTAGAGAGGGCATGTATTGAATGGAGCATTGGGTGTTATACGCAAACAATGAATCATGGAACACTACATCAAAAACTAATGATGTAGTGTATGGTGATTAACATAACATAATAAAATAAAATTTAAAAAAAGTTTGAAAGCTTAAAAAAAGTTATTTTAATTATATTGCATATGCTCAAGAAACTAGAGTAAAGAATAAATATGTTAAGTAGTAGCAACATGGTAGACATAAGAAAGGCCCACACTGAACTTCTACAGAGGACAACTTCAAAATCTGGGAAGAAAAATACACTGGATGGCAAATTCAACACTACAGAAGACTACTGAACTTGAAGACATAACAATAGAAATTATTGAAAATGAAACAGAGAGTCGAAATACTTGGCCCTACTCAAAGTCCACAGTTCCAAAACTGTGGACTGTAAGTTAAATGAGGCCAATTGTCTGGAGGCTGAGATAAAATTCATATATAGTTGAAGATCCACTTAACACTATGAAAAGAAAGTGCTTATTTTTCTATTAATAAAAGTATATGGCTTTATAGACTAGTCACTTTATAATCTTTCTATTGACAGTTATACACACCTGCTAAAGAACCTTAAATGAGGACTAACAAAACTTATAAATAACTTTACAGTTTTAAATAACTAGTATGACTTCACCAGCTATATATATTATACATATAATATATGCATATAATGTATATATATTGCAATAATAAAAACCCATGGGCAGACTATTATTTTTCAATAATTGTAGACCATTACATGAATGCAATCAAAACTGTTAGGAGGCCTTATTTCACTTGAAGAATTAATGTTCTTTGTCTTTTTTTATTGAGTTTCTAATTGAACCATCTTTTGGTTCATCTACATCTCCCAGTTTCTATTGTTGAATATTCTGAATTCTGAAAATATCATTCACACTCAAGATTTCATTACTCGATATGCATTGATGACACACATATTTAGTAAATTCTCCTTAAATTTGCTCCTTTAGTGTAATAAGAAATAGCATATTGTTAAATCGTTTAAATTCAATAATTTATAAACTACAAGACATTTAAATCTGATGCCTCATCATCAATTCAGATGATTTACCATAGAACATAAGTTCAGCATCTCTTCACAATCTTTCCTTTACTATTTTATTGAATGCTTTGCAGGCCCATGCTGGTCACTGGAAATAGAATGATGAGTAAGACACAACTCTCAAAGAGTTTATGCTCTAGGGTTGGATGGGAGAAAATAATTGTACACCATATGTGTGGTCAAGTATGGACAAAGCTCTATGGGGATAGCAGTGAGAAGGTGACTAACTGCCAGGGTGAGGGATGAGGGAAAAGAGGAGGAAGAAAAATTCCACACGTGAGGTAACCTTTACACCTTGAATTATCTGTGGAAATTTACCTAATGGAGAAATTGGAAGTGACATTTGAGGCAGAGGAACTAGCAGCTATAAATGCACAGAAGCATAAAGAAAGGAGATAGAGTTTAGGGATAAATAAACGTGGGTTTATAAGTATAAAGTTAGTGTGGTATAATAGTGAGATGAGAGAAATGATTTGGGAGCTAAAAAGTGGGTCAAGATATAAAGTACCTTGTATATTATGGTAAGGACTTTGGATTTTATCCTAAAGCAGAAGGAAGGTTTCTCTGTCAGGAACAAAACAGCTTAGGAGGCAGAGTGGAGAACATCTTGGAGGTGGCTGGTCCTTAAGGCAAGGGCACCAGTCAAGAGTCTCCAGCAACAGCTCAAGGAAACACCATGAAGAACTGAATGGGGCACAGGGAGGAGCTGCAGCTTAAAGGGGTGTTTATGAAGAAGAACCAATGGAATTTGAGAATTAGTTGTGTGTGTCTGTGTGACATGAGGTGAAGACGGAGTAAAGAATAATTCCAGGGTTCTAGCTTGAATGACTTACAGGGATGGTGAGGCTTTTAATGTAAAGAGGGAGGAGGGAAAGCCTTAAATGGAAAATACAATTCTGGATGTGTCAAATATGACATTTACTTGGGCTACTTAAGCAGAGACATCTAGTATATAGTTGGAGGTGTAGAAGTAAGAAACTAGAGCTTTCACTACAGAACAGTAGTCAAAGAAATGAAAGAGGATACAGACATTCAGTCCTTATGAATATGTAAAGTGAAAAAGCCCTATGAAGGAACACGGCACTGTCATGCCTACTGGGCTGATGGAGGGCAGAATCAATGACAGAGATACAGAGAAGGAGTAGTTGGAGAGGCAGGGTGAGAGTGGTATGAAAAGTGGTATGGAGGAGAATATTTCAAGGAGGAGAGAGTCACATGTGACAGAAAAGTCATAATAAGTAAGAAATGGAAAATGTCCACTAATGAAAAGATCATTGGTGTCCTTAACATGAATAATTGCAGTGGGGCAGAGGTGTTGAAGCCAGATTCCTATGAAGACATGAGGTAAAGAACCTGACATCACTAATACAGATTAATCTTGAAGAAAATCATTGATGGAAGGCCTAGTCAACAGATTACATGAACATTAATAATTGTGATTTTAAAAAGTAATTATGGAGACCTACTATCTGTCAGGCAGTATGCTGAGCACTTTACATGCATTAACTTTAATTCTAGAAAACTTAGATGCTCTAAAGCGTTCTTTCTGTAATGCCAAATTTCCATCAAATTGCTAATCTTCTAAGCAAAATATCCAGCTTGGTTATCTGTACTTTAAGAATAAGGACAGTGTCTTACAGGGTTTTTTGGTCCCATCCAGTAAAGTTTAAGGGATGTAGTAAAAACTCAATATCCTTTAAAACTCTTAAAAATATATTGAGTGCTTGCCATATGCATGACTTCATATACACATTAGAGAATATTTTTATTACACTATCCAATTCTACACAAGTTTAGAGGCTCACTGAAGAGACAAGACATGCAAGTGAAAATTTAAATTACAGCTTTAAACATCAATTAAGTGCCACTACATTTATAATAGTATGATATGAGCTCAGTAAAGGAGAGATTGCTATGAGCTAGTGTTGTGAACGAAATATTTATGCAGCTGGGAGAAGTTAAATAAGGGCTTAAAAATTCTGACAGGAAGAGACAAGGCTTTCCAGGAGGTGGAAATGCCTGGGTGAAGGAATGGTTGTACATCTCATGAGAGCCAAGAATTCACAGCCAAAGATTTATTGAGCAAAATCTTCAACTGTATTGCTCTTTGCCCTGAGTTCAGCCCATTTCCAACATGTACTTTTTTTCCTTCTCTATCTATCCTAAATTCATCTCTTTATCTATATCTCACGAGCACAAGCCTCTCTTCATACTGTTTCAATTATGACAATCCCCTCATCACTCAACTCCACACCGTTAGCACCTCAATGGATCCTCAATGCTACTTCTGAAGTCCCCTCCATGGATCTGGTTTGCAAATCACATCCTCCAGGGTGCAGGGAGAAAGGGGAGTTGAAAAATGACAGCTCCTTGAAGACAGGCCACATTTTTGTCCAACTGGAGTTGACAAGCATCAACAGGGCATATAAGGACTTAATCCAAAGAAAGGCAAATGGGTATGTCCTTCAAGCTATCGTTGGAGCCCAGATTCTAAAAAATAAAGTATAAACTAAGGCTTTGGGAGCCCAAATTTTCTTCTGAGACTCACGTAATGTATAGGTCTATACATTTTAGAAATGTAATAGCACTTTTTTTTTGTTTTTCCCCAACCACTTGGTAATGAACCTGACTGAAACTCTAGCCAAAATACTGTGACTTTGGTTTAGGGTACATTCTGGTTGTAGTCAAAGCTTAGGAAAGACATGCTTTCAGTTCCAGACTTTGTGCTCCCACAAATTTCATTCTGGCTGTACAATGGTCATTTGACCTCTCCTGAGATGACTAGTAGTCATATCAATACAATCTAGTAACAATCACAAGCTCACATCCAAATTATTTCGTTTCTAATAAGCACTAGACTGTTATTACTAATTTAATGAATAGAAAGTGCCTGTGTGTCTTAAGCACTCTGCTGGATACAACATGCATAGAGATAAAGAGAACATTACTAATAAGATGCAAGATCCTCAAAACACACCTTGAGATGTAACTAGTGAAGGACAATGTAATTTTAAGAGTAAAGAAATTTACAAAGCAAGAGAGGGTCACTGAGGGAAAAGTGAAAAAAAAAATGTGTCTTGAGGAGCAGCAAAAAGATGTGCAAGAAGATGATATTTAAACTAGATCTTGAGGTGCCTGGCTGGCTCAGTTGGTAAAGCATGTGACTCTTGATCTCAGGGTCATGAGTTCAAGCCCCACATTGGGCGTAGAACTTACTTTAAAAAAAAAATTGTATTCAAAAAGATAAATACATTAGATCTCAAAAGAGGAAGGAAAGAAGAGAAGGGAAGGGATATATATTGAGCGTGGACTATTTACCAGACACAAGTGACATATTGTCACCTTGTTGCCACCATTTTGGAGAAGCTGAAACTAAGGCCAGACAACTGAAGTCACTTGCTAAAATGTCACACAGCCAGCTTCAAACCCAGCTTTGTATGTTCTGTGCAATGTCCGAGCTCCCTTCCAAGGACAAGGAAGCATTTTTCACGTGGAAAAAGGAAAGAATTACTATTGCTACAGTTAAAATTTCTTAAGAAGTGCCTCTTGTAATACTTTACTCAAAGAATTAACATTTTATGGCTGTAGGTATAATTTTCTATCTGTCTATAAAAGGCTGTAAAAACCCAGTCCTTTGAAAAATGCCTGGGGCTCAAGGTCACTGAAGGGATTTGTGAAACTTTTAAAATCGCATGCAAAATGTTGTGTACATATGCATTTTCCTGCGCTGAAAGGGTCAGGAGCTTTTATTAGTCCTAAAGAGGTCTACGAACACCTCTTTCCAAAGGCTAAGAACCACTGATCTACAGAGTTTTGCTGGACTTTTTAATGTTCTCCAAAAAGGAAAACACACATGTAAAATTTAGTTTCACATATAAGGAAATACATTTTATATGTAATAGGGAAGAATAGTAATACAGTCTATTAATAATGTAACCACCTGATAATGAGACACTGAAGGGACCCTTTCCCATGTTCCAATAACTACTCAGGATGTTAACAGTGAAAGGGTCATTTAGAAAGCTAATTTCCTTTTCATCATGCTTGTTAAGTGTTTACTTTAATTCACATCCTGTGTGACCCTATGGGAAAATTTTTAACTAATACTGGGGAAAATCCCATAGGGTTACACAGGATGTGAACTGGGCCCATACTGAGCTACCTTTGGCTCAAAAAATAAAATTAGATAGGTGAGTTTCACTTTCTGTTTGTCATAAGTTCCACTTTCTGGTTCCCAAAGTTTAGATTCAGAGCATATCTGCGTTTCTTGAATTGGCAGCCTCAATAAAATCCCAAAATTCTCACTCTTTTTAAGGAATGATTTCTCAGTGTTGTATAGCAAACTCCTTCCTGACGAAAATGCCGATCTGTAGTGCGAATCCAGGCGAGCCTGCTGGAGCACTCCCGGAGTGCTCCTCCATACTGTGCTCACAGCTCAGCTGCCGTTTTCCATTTCCTGTGTAGAACACACATCATACCACTTCCCCTATAGAAAAAAGAAAGCAGCCCAGCTTAATTGCTGATGGAAACACTGTCATACTTTCCACTGGCCAAGCTTGAAACCATTACTGATCTAACCTTCATTAATTTTTCCACAACAATTTGCAGAAATGTCAGGAAGCAGCTGCACAAAAACTGATTAATTGTGCTTATCGCCGCTACTTCACCAGGCTATATATATATGTGTGTTTTTCCAGTTTAAAAATAAAATTTGGGATTTTTCTGTTTTGATTGGTATTGGTGGTGGTATATCTTATTCTGAAAATACCCACGTCGATTTTTGACAACTTCCAATGGCCCAACATTTTCAAATCTGGAGTAGACCCCATGAAGTTCGGGACAGCATCCATGAAGGAAGAGATTGCTTCCTGCTGATTACTCAGTTATATCTGTTTAAACAGACGTTAATGAATTCAAGTCTATAGCAACACTGCATTTATTAGTCAATCATAGAAGCTAAAATTCACTTCCGAAATGCGAATTAGAAAATCAAGTGCCCTTTTTCTATTTTTTTTCCACTTTCTTTCTCCCTCATCATTTTAGTTTGAGCTATACCATCTGTCTCAACCCATCAAGTAATGTACTGTGCATGTCTGGCACAAACAAGTGGAACAGTACACCTCCTAACCCCAAGTATGCAACCAGTGAGCATCTATAAAAGTGGTACCAACGGAATCTGGCCATCTGGGGATAACCAGTTACAGCAAGCTTAGGTTCTCAGCCAGCACTCAGATTCGCAGACGTTTGACTATTTGGCAAAACATCAACTAGTGTTCAAGAAGAGAAACACTAACAAACTTTGTTTTTCAAAACACAAGAAGTCAGATATAAATTCTCCAAGGTATATTTGTCAATGTCTCCGACAAAAAGGCTTCAAAAGCAAAGATCAAAGCACTGTCATTGTCCTTGACGGGGAGGCAAAGTCAACCCAGATCTAGCATTCTGCAGCACTACTAAACTTCTTGAGTATGAGCATGTTTTTCCTTCTCCATATTGCCTGATCACATACAAGCAAGGGATTAAAGCCCAACAGACTTTGAACCAAATGACACGGTACCTTTCGGAGCCAGCTCCAAGAGACTGAAAAGAGTTCCTTCTAGGACTGCATCAAAATAATCCGAAGGCTGCCTTCACCCCAGACATATGGGTTCCTAGTCTAACCCCAAACAAAGGAAAACAGAGATCGGACAACAGTGGTGTCAGGCATTGATGTAATAACTGGACGTGTAGCACAGTGGTCCAGATCATGGACTTGGAACCACAATACCTCTTTCAAATCCCACCTCTAATACTTAGACACATAAATGACTTCTGGCAAGTTACCTAGCCCTTCTGTGCCTTAGTTTTCCCATATGTAATATGTAGGTAATAATAACGTTAAAATTGTTAAGAGAATTATACAGTGCTTAGAAATGGCACTAACAAGTAAAATCTAAATATTAGTTATGAATTCTACATTTTCCTCCTGATATTTCAGGCATGTGTTAGTCTAAAATAAAGAGGAAAGAATCTGCCAAGAGTTCCTAAATTAATTTAAGAGAGCCCAGGGGGAGTGGCTGAAAGATTTCCCCTGCTATTACGGGGCTATCAATTCGGCCTAAAAAACCACCATTAAAACTGGGCCAAGCAACCAGGGTTAAATTTTCTATTCTTTCTGTTGACCCCCTCAGGTATCTTAGGGCAACATGCTTTGTGATGTTGTGGGACCTAGGGACAAGCACTGCTGGAGGTAATCGCCCCTCACCACCAGCAGCAGCAGGCCTGGAAAGGAGAGGTGGGAGGAAGGGCACCACAGGCTAGGGAAGTGCAAACAAAGGACACTGAGTCGGCCTTCATCATAATCAAAGGGTTTGCTGAATAAAACAAAGGAGCAAATTCCCTGGCACAGAGATCAGGACTGAGCTGCCAGGAGGCCACATGGTCCAGGAAGGATACCTCTTTTAATTCCTGTTGTACCATGTGACCTTAATTAACTCACTACACTCTCTAAGTCTTGATGTTCCATAGAGAAATATGGGATCTCATTCATATACATTGAAGCTTCTCAACCTTCTTGCTGCCATGAGCCCCTTTGGTAGCCTAAGGAAGCCTGTGGATCCCTTCCTAGCATAATGTTTTAACTAGATAAAATTAAATATAGAGGATTATAAAGGAAACTGATGATAATGATATACAATGATCTAAAAAAATTTTAAGACAAATTTGTTGACAGTAATATATGTGATTCTTTATTAAAAATTAGAAACAAGATATAGGGGCGCCTGGGTGGCTCAGTTGGTTAAGCGACTGCCTTCGGCTCAGGTCATGATCCTGGAGTCCCGGGATCAAGTCCCGCATCGGGCTCCCTGCTCAGCGGGGGGTCTGCTTCTCCCTCTGACCCTCTTCCCTCTCGTGCTCTCTGTCTCTCATTCTCTCTCTCAAATAAATAAATAAAATCTTTAAAAAAAAAAGAAACAAGATATAGAGCAAGATAATATCCACCATAATTTTGAGTAGTCCTAATCACAAAGATACTTTGAGATGTTAGCCACAGCAGTGATGATGTGATAATATCTGGTATTTTTACTTGAGACAAAGGCACAGATATTGCTAAAACTAGTGTTTTGTCTGTTGCCTACATTAATATGGAGGGAGCGCTGAAGTTCAGTTAGAGGTTAGTGAAAATAAAATTAGAATTTTTTTCTAAATCAAATTCTCAGATCCTCTGAATTCTATTTGTAGCTAAGATCCCCAATGTAGGTAAATAATAAATCCATTTATGATTCCAATGATCTAGGATCAATGATTGAATTGTGTCCCCAGCTTTCTCCACAGAGAGTCTTCACAAAGGAAAAGAACTCTCTTAACCTTTCCATAAGCATGCAGAGAAACAGACTTATAGGATGAAAGTATCTTTCCTCATCCCTATCCAAGAAGGACTTGGAAATGAGTTACCCAAACACTCCTAGGCCCTCTCGCTCTACAGGCATATACAGATGAAAGAGAATCAATACCAATTAGCCACAGCTCCTGTTCCAGCCCCACCTGCTCACACAGGACCTCCAGGCCCCTTGAGAAGTCCCAACCAAGTATTTCTAGAATGCCATCAAGGGAGACTTACAAGAACCCACAGGCAGCCTGACAGCCAGTCATTCACAAGGCCATCTGCCATTTCGTCCTTCCAGCACCAGCTCCCCCTAGTGTCCTCATCAAGGAACCCCTCTGCCACCTCGGCAGATGGTGCCCCTCCTGAGAATGCTAATGCTCAGACACCCCACAGCCAGGTAGGAGGAGTTCTTGCCTTGGGTTCCACACTTCAGAAGGTCCCACATGCCACAAACATACACAAAAGAAATGTCTTGAGGGGCACCTGGGTGGCTCAGTCGGTTAAGCATCTGACTGTTAATTTTAGGTCAGGTCTTGATCTCAGGGTCAAGGGTTCAAGTCCCACGTTGAGCTCCACACTGGGCGTGGAGCCTGGTTGAAAGAAAAAAAGAAAAGAAAAGAAATGTATTGAAAAGTGTCCATCGACAAATGAATGGATAAAGAAGATGTGGTATATATAGACAATGGAATATTATGCAGCCATCAAAAAGAATGAAATCTTGCCATTTGCAACAACATGGATGGAACTGGAGGGTATTATGCTGAGCGAAATAAGTCAATCAGAGAAAGACATGTATCATATGACCTCACTGATATGAGGAATTCTTAATCTCAGGAAACAAACTGAGGGTTGCTGGGGTTGTGGGGGGTGGGAGAGATGGGGTGGCTGGGTGATAGACACTGGGGAGAGTATGTGCTATGGTGAGCACTGTGAAGTGTGCAAGACTGTTGAATCGCAGACCTGTACCTCTGAAACAAATAATACATTATATGTTAAAAAAAAAAAAGAAGAAGAAGAAAAAGAAGATAGCAGGAGGGGAAGAATGAAGGGGGGGAATTGGAGCGGGAGACGAACCATGAGAGACTATGGACTCTGAGAAACAAACTGAGGGTTCTAGAGGGGAGGGGGGTGGGAGGATGGGTTAGCCTGGTGATGGGTATTAAAGAGGGCACGTTCTGCATGGAAAAAAAAAAAGTACATGTGCACCTCTGTCACCAGCATCCAAATGTCCTGCAGCCCTAAATGTCCTAGCTCCTGACTACAGCTGTTTAGATGCCAGGGAAATGTTTCTCCATATCTTGTGAGCAATCTCTTTGCCCCGATCAAAAAGTGACTGAGTTTGAATGCCCTGAAGGTTTGTGGGTGGTGACACTGCAGAGTGTGGAGTTAGACACCATTTCAAAAGCAGAAAAAATGTGAGCAGCATTAATGCTTAAGTAAAAAACACAGAGTACCTAGTCAATGCTCTCAAATGACATGAAGGCAACAGATTCCTGTATAAAAAGTACTACCAGGCATGCCTCTTCTTGCTTCTCTTAGTGCTCTGATCAGTAGTTCTAGAAATATCACTGCATTAGTGCAGCGTTTGGAAAAATTATACATGGTGCCCAAAGAACATTTTACAAGTAAACAATTCTTACTCTTAAATTTGTGACAATGTAAAGTACATGAAACATATTAATTCTTTACATCAGCAACTAAATGAACATTGAACACTAAGCCTGTATGTGGATTACTTCAATTAAAATAGTTAAGAAGACAATTACATTTCCAAAATATATGTTAAAGAACTTTAGCTTTATTTAAATAATTTTGGATTTAAAATGTTTTATACATTCACTATAATATGGACTTGCCTTTTGATTTTAAAGTTATTTGGATATTTAATAAAAAATAGCTTTTTGAAAATGTTTAGCTTTTAAATTTGTACTTCCTCTACTCTACATTGTTAATGAAAATATATTAACATTTTATATACTTTGAATACAATTAACATTTTATATTTAAATCCTTTAGGTCATCGAGAATGAAAAAAAGCAATAGAAAATCTACAAACATCATTCTGCTTAAATTTTTTAAGCTGGAAACAATGCAAGTAAGCAGACTTTTATCAAGCATGACCCACATAAAATTCACTAACAGGACATGACAAATCTTTATTTAATGATCATTTAATTACTGTTCAAAACAACAAAAATGAACCCAAAAATTATTCTTATCAACTCCACAACTTGACCAGGCCAATGAAACCCCTGCAACTTCATATTCTTTACAAAGATTTCATCACTGATCAGGTTAAGACGAATGTCTGTGGGCCTCCATTTGAACTCTTGCCCTGAAGCCCCCACATATATTGCACCAAAGCCAAATCCCGAGTTGTGTGTTCTTAGGTCCAAACCCAGCTTGGCTTCTAACCAGTTCTCCCTCAAAACTGTCATGGAAGCAGCTCCATCAGGTTTTTGTCTCCACTCTTCTTTAGAATCTCACCAAGATTACTGTGCATATCTTGTTGCCATGTACCATGATGGCTCAGATCCAGTCCCAGGAGCTAGGGAGGTAATAGCGCCCTTCACTGCCCATCTCGGATATCCTCTGCCCTATCTCAGCCAGATATAAAACCACAGTTAAATATCACTGAGTGAAAAACATGTACCGGAAGTGAGAGAGTAGGGGATTCTGCAGTTTAAGTGTGATGAATTCCATACATTTATAAAGAAAACCATTTACTTAGCGTACCTTCTTTCCTCTTTCCTCTCTCTTCTCCTTGCCTCCAAGGCTCTTGGCTGAGATGTACTCCACCATCTCCACACCCCCTGTGCATTTCCCTACCAGACTACTAAAACTAAGGTCTCGTAGGAGGAAGAATGGCAGCAAAGGCCAAAGAGAATGAAGCAGGCCTTTCACATTTTTGCTCATTATCCAGTTCTGAAACTTGGAGAAGGATTTGTTCTCCAACAATTTACATGAGCACAATGAATGTCTTGAATAGAGTTGTCCCTTTACACTTGGAAGTTTAGAGGAAGGATATTTCCTAAACATCTGGATTAAGGGACTGGCTCCTACAATAATCTATATCAACTTTTGTTTAAAGATCTGTATAAAGTCTTGATTTTCATGTTTTAAACAGAAAAAGAATTTTAGAGGTTTTGCAGATATATAGAGAAATCTCATTACATATGTGTGTGTGTGTGTGTGTGTATAATACATATATAATAATAATATGTATATAAATTCAAGAAGGTGGGTAGTGGGATAGGGGAGGGCTGAGCTACTTGTTCAAGGTCTGTCAGCTATTCTCTGAGATCCAGGGCAAGAACCTAGGTGGCTTCCTGACATTTCAACCAATGACCTTTCCAGTTAATCACCACTTCCTCCCCCCAACAGTGAACCACCACGTAATGTTTATATGTGGCCATGTAATATTGGCATTACTCAATTCAGAAATCACTTATTAAGGCTTTGATAATGTTAGAAAATAAAACTTAGAAATCATTTAGTTATTAAGAGTCATCCTTCTTATAAGTTATTCTACATATTATTATTAAATGTAGAAATGCAAGATCTAATTATAATAGACATTACAGAAACTACACAGAACATTTCCAAACTTGATTCTCTAAGATATCCAAAAGAGGGTTTAAATGATAATGTTATTGTGAGTAAAAAGATTTAAAAACGTGTTCTTCAGAAAATGTTAACTAATTACATCTGTTCTGAAGAATCACTCACAGTGCCCATGTTAACATGGAAATTATTTTAATTTCAATTTTTATCAGATTTCCAAAATGCATCAAACATGTACATGTAAGATAGGGTACATTAAAAATAGTAAAGGATGATTAATCTAGCAATATTTAAAATAAAGCAATAAATATCTTCAAATAAACGACAACATTATCGGGCGCCTGGGTGGCTCAGTTGGTTAAGCGACTGCCTTCGGCTCAGGTCATGTCCTGGAGTCCCTGGATCGAGTCCCGCATCGGGCTCCCTGCTCGGCAGGGAGCCTGCTTCTGCCTCTGACCCTCCCCCCTCTCATGTGCTCTCTGTCTCTCATTCTCTCTTTCTCAAATAAATAAATAAAATCTAAAAAAAAAAAAAAAACGACAACATTATCTTCATTCACTGGCTCACTTCTATATTTTAAGTAAAATCCTAAGTGGACAGATATTATAAAGCTTATATGAGGACTCTGAAGAGCTCTACTTTTACTGTAACTAGTGGAAAAGTTGTAGATAACTAGCCAAAGTATTTCAAGTCTTGTTCCTGCCTGCTGGTAAAGGTTCACAACATGTAAATTGAAAAGCACATACAGAGTGCTCGATACTTTTTGAAAAGACTGTATCTCTTTGACTTGTAAATGATCAAAGGGAATTTCACAATTAATTGTTTATCAAAATGATGCTATTATATATTTCCTGATGAGACAGCAGTTTTCCATCCATGTACAACAACCTTAAGTTTCCATGTTGTTCAGTCCCCATCACTAATACTGTATTTCCCAGCAAAAACCCATTAGTTTATCTTGCATTTATCAGAATCAAAAATATGGTCATTGGTCAACTTCCTTCCATTCCTATTCTGTATGAATGAATGAATGAGTGAATGAACAAATGATCTATATACACACATCAGAGTAGTTCTTGTCTTCTCTGTGGCCACAGATACAAGGGGTAAGGAAATACATATGGTTTAGAAAATAACACAGGCACAGATGCAAACCATTTAGAAAACACCAAAATGAAATTAACTTCTTTTTTCTCTCTAGAATTAAAAAAGTCCACATAAACATTTTATCTTTGTCAAATAAATACTTCCCAACTTGGGTTAGGGCAGTCTTAAAATATGCATAATAAGCTTCCATATTAACATATTTTAATTTTTAATTTAATTAAATTAGTTTAATTAATGTAGTTTAATTAAAATATTTTAGAAAGTCTATAAAATATGTTAATATGCTCATCAACTCCCCAAACTCAAAATTTACATTTTGACAGAATGAAAATCATTGCCATTTATGCACATACTATGTTTTATATGCTTTGGAAACAAAAGAACTTGAGATTAAGAGTTCTGGGATGGAGATTCCATAGGTTTCTTAGTTCATCTTGAATTTTAACTATTTAAAATAGAGGCAAACATGGTGGCATGTTACAGTGACCCAAATATTCATGAATGTATGCTGCAAAGCAATTAGGGATAAAAACTGAAGGCCTGGGCGCCTGGGTGGCTCAGTCGTTAAGCGTCTGCCTTCGGCTCAGGTCATGATCCCAGGGTCCTGGGATCGAGTCCCACATCGGGCTCCTTGCTCGGCGGGAAGCCTGCTTCTCCCTCTCCCACTCCCCCTGCTTGTGTTCCTGCTCTCGCTCTCTCTCTCTCTGTCAAATAAATAAATAAAAATCTTTAAAAAAAAAAAAAAACTGAAGGCCTTGTCCTCGCATACCATATCACCAAGCTGAAATTACAATAAAATAAATCTTGTGAGACAGAAACCTATGAGCCACATCACCACAAAAAAAGTAGAAAATCATAAAAATGAGGCAAGGAGACATAATAAACAAAAGAGTAAAAAGAGAAAGTATTAGCTGGCAAGGGACATATCCCTACATTCTCAGATTTATTGTGCCCTGGGAGACTAGCCTGAGTCAGTCTCACTGTCCCTTCTCACTCCCGAGTTTGATAGTTGAAAAAACCTTGACAGTGCTTTCAAAGGTAGAATAGGTCCCTACATTTAGGGAGTTCCCTGAGGATATTTAGGATATTTACATGTATGCACAAATAAACAAATATCTATCCCAGGGCTTCTGCTGAGATAGGGGGAAAAGCAGCCAGATAAAATATCTTGCCCATTCAATTCTTAGGGAAAAAGAATCCCACAGCTGTAATAGGTAAAGTCTGACAAGAACGCACAGCAATTCCTTCAGAAGCTCTGAGGAGTCTCACTCCCATCAATCTAATAAGTGGATTACTGCATTCTAGCAGATTGAACACATAAGAAGGATGTATTTTATCTAAAATGTTACAATTCTCTTCTCTACTCAGCTATATTTCCCAGCCCCCAGCCAGGAATACAATAGGAACTCAGTAAATGTTTATTGATTGAGTGATCAAAGGAATGAACAGATGAATGAATGAACGATTATAAACAGACTCACATTTAACATACTTCACAAGTACTATTATGCATTTGTAGGGTTAAGGAGCAATTGCTTCTTCCTCTATTCTATTCCTTTTAATTTCTCTCCTTCTACTCCTTTTATTTTTTTTAAGATTTTATTTATTTATTTGTCAGAGGAAGAGAGAGAGCACACGCACAAGCAGGGGGAGCGGCAAGCAGAGGGAGAAGCAGGCTCCCCACTGAGCAGGGAGCCCAGCGAGGGGCTGGATCCCAGGTTCCTCCGATCATGAGCGGAGCCGAAGGCAGACGCTTAACTGACTGAACCACCCAGGTGCCCCCCTTTTATTCCTTTAAAATTGCAAGGTAGTCTGATATAATTTAAAATTCTCCTTTGTATTAACATGGGCGGGTGCCTCTGTGAAAGTTCTTTTATTGTGCCCAGTTCGCTGTAGTAATTGATTTGAAACACACACACACACACACCAAAAATCAACCAAATATAACTATGATATAAATTTCAACTTTTTTCCTTTACATTCCATAGTAATATGCTATTCATCTTAGCAAGGCGATTTAAATTTTTTCTTTAAGTTCTATTATTATTCCTAAATGTTAAACTGTCAGTGGTATCCCTCCTGCCTCCTACCAGATTCCTGCATCCTTTCCCTGTTTCCTCACGGTGAATGCAACACAATATGCCTGTGTATGACTAGGTATTTCGTCTGTTTACTGGCACATCAATATCCTTGAGGACAGGAAAAGAAGTGGGTGTGTGTGTGTGTGTGTGTGTGTGTGTGTGCGCGTGTGTGTCTGCGCGCACGCGCACACATGCCCAGGCACGGACTTCCCTGGATTGTTCTCCATGGAAATCTCCCACATGGGAAAAGGGCCAAGGAGAGCCCGAGGACTTCCCTGACCCTGAGCCAAGGGTGTGGTAAATGTGCTCACCATAACCAGCTGGGTGCTTAAAGGGAAGGAGTGGGAAGGAGGAAGGAGGAAGCTGATAATAAGTGTTGAAATCTTTTACTTCTGAGACAATAATCTAAGAATCTAACATTTTTGCAATATTTAAATATTTGCAAAGACTTCTCAGGACTAACATAGTCTCAGGTGATACCTTTAAGACCAGCCAGAGCACTAAGATCTACCAAGATTTATATAAATTTGACCCATTAAGGAGGAATCACTGAAGGAAGTTCAGCTTTTTCCTTCACTGATGTAGTTTTATTATATCTTCATGACAAGTTGTAACCTTTAGAATATTTCCACCCCTACCCTACTGAAATCTCTTCAAAAACCACCCAGGATCCTTAAGCTGCCAAAGACAGTGGCCCTTTCTTAGATCAGAACATTGGTGACTACTTTGCAGCACTCGACATTGTTAGACATACCTTCCTTAAATATTGAGCTCACAGCTCAAAATCAGACACAAAATAGACAGTAAGTAAAAGCTCTTCTTCCTATGAAGTTCCTCCCCTCTTAGCTTCTTTGCTACTTGCCTCTCTTGGTTTCCAGCTACAATTCTGATAGCTAAAATACCTTGGAATCTATCCTCTATCTGATCTTCCAGCCCCAGATGAAGCATCTTCTCCCCTGTATGCTTCCCACTTTTCCAATGTCAAAATTAATACCTCTCTCCTTTGTGTTCTCATAACTCTTTGTTCTACTCCTGCTATGACACTGATCATGATCTGCTTTGGATTTCAGTTAACCGAGGACATATTTTATAACCACACCTAAGTTTTCGGATACTTGGAAAGGGGACTACACTTGCTTTCATCAGTACACACCTCTAGCACCAAGCACAATGTTTTGCACGTGCCTGGCTTTCCATAAATATTAGTGGGATTTGAAAGTCTACTGAAGTTGTTGAACTGAACAGAATCTTTAACTTCTTCCTGTTTCCCACCCCTCCATTGCCAATCACAGGCCAAAACCTGCAGATAATTTAATCTCATCTGTCCCTTCCTGTGTATTCCTGTTTCAACCAACCCAGTTTAGAACCCAATAAATTCTCATGGAGACTATCCCAATAGCTTCTAAATTCTCTACCTCCAGTTTTCTACCTCTTACCTATAAGGTGAAGTGAGTTTTATTTCAAAAATATAATCTAATCATGTTACTCCTTTACTCAAAAATGGATAAAGGTTCTCTGGTGTCTACCAAACGAATGTGCTAACTACACATTAAAGGCCCTCTACACACCAGATCTCTTGACACCATTCTTTCTGTTTCTTCCATGTCTCCTCCTCACTAACAAACACAACATGTTACTTTTCACTCCATGAGGACACCCACATCATCCACCTGTTTCTTTGCCTATGTGGATATAATTCTCTCCACCTGTCAAAATGTTGCCCATCCTTAAAGCCCTCCTCAGGAAAGACTTCCTGATCCCTAAGCCCTTCCCACTCACATACCCACAGAAAAGTGCATATGATTTCTTCCTCTGAATGGGCAACACATTTTACTTACACATCTCTGGGGACGCTACCTAAGCTTTCTTCTATCCAAGTCAGGTATGTAGTAGTCTCATCTCTCTTTTAGATTTGATAAGCAGCTTAAAGGCTAAGATGCAGACTTCCTCATCATTTTATTCCTCCAACCACCAGAACACTAAATTGCATATGGCAGAAATGTCATAAATATTCATTGAATTTAACCTAACTGAAGCGTTTACAAATAGCCAAAAAAGCTCAGGTTCCATGTAAGAAGGATGGGGGCTCAAGCCAAGTTAGTACTGGCATCTGTGATGATTGGTGTTCTCAAAATTTTCACTTAAGGCTGATGACAGAATTAAGCTCTGCTACAGTCAATGAATAATTTATTTGTGCACAAAACATTCTGTTAATGGAAATCTTTTTATGGCTCAAGATCTAAAATATATTTACTGCCCTATAGTTATTAAATGTTTGCTTTAATCATTAGTACACAAGGTAATGACAAATGATAATTGCAGGATCATTATATGCTCTTACTGATTTAATCAAGAGTATCTTTTCTGAAATTCAAAAACTCCTCAGTGGATGGGAATGGGGGTGGATTCCACTGGAATCCACCAACTCACTGCCACCATCAAATTTAAGAACTTAAGGATTTTGTTGTTAGAAACACCACCAATTGAGAGAATAACTTTGGATTCAAACAGCTAATACATTTTTTAAAATTTTAATGCTAAAGTAAAACTCCCACTGCTTCCCTGAAGTGGACTGCTCCAACTGAATACATCCTAGCAAAAGAGCAGTGCATGTGTTTGCACATTCCCTAGATTTTCCAGCCTGCCAAAAAATGTTCCTTTGCTGTGCTATTTCAGCAAGTCGTGAGATGACAATGATTATGCTCCTCAAAAGGAAAAGATAGCTGTTTTCCCCCTGTTTTTATTTTTGGATGCTGAAAGGCACACTTCTGGCTGTTGTGAGTACTCTGACAAGTACACATGTTCCTGAGGAGGTGAATTTGTGGGGGATTTTGGCAGGGGTAAGGTTGAGAAAACCTAAAACTATCCTAAGCTCTTGGGAAATACTTAAGGACAGCAAAAAGAGGAAGAAGACTCAGGTCTTCCAGTGAATTCCTGTTTCCAACTATCAACCCTAACGGAAAAAGAAAAGTCAAGTAGTATAAAATATATGCTTTTTATCTACTTTTATCTCAAATTCAACTAGTTTACAATCAAGTTCATCACCCTATTGATGATAGGAAACTGAAACCAGTTTCTCTCTTTACTTCTCTTTTCCTATTAAAAGTAACATTCGGGGCACCTGGGTGGCTCAGTTGGTTGGGTGACTGCCTTCGGCTCAGGTCATGATCCTGGAGTCCCGGGATCGAGTCCCGCATCGGGCTCCCTGCTCAGTGGGGGGTCTGCTTCTCCCTCTGCCCTCTTCCCTCTCGTGCTCTCTGTCTTTCATTCTCTCTCTCTCAAATACATAAGAAAAATTAAAAAAAAAAAGTACCATTCAAACTCCCAGGCTCAAAGCCTTGTGTCATCATTGACAGCTTCCTCCCGCTCCCCTACCCCCAGACTGCACACACACAAGTGCACATGTACACACACACACACAAACACACACACACAAACCACCTACACCCAATCAGGCAGCCCTACATTGGCTTCCTGCACACCCTCCCTTATATTATCTACGACCTGTCGATACTTATTGCTACCCCTCCAGCTTAGGCTCTCCACACCTGTCTGAGATCCCACTGCACAAAATCAGATCAGAAGGTACTCTGGGTCCAACTGGCAAATTCCCGAAGGACAGGTCTAGGCACAGTATCCCCAGGTATATGGAATCTAGGGAGAGTGAGCAGAGGCAGTGACCTGTGCAGGCATCAGGAGAGTCTTAAGGAAAACAGTTTGAGCAGAAAGTAGCCGCAAGGGTACCACGATGCACACCTGAGAAGTGGGAAACTGAGGAAGAGACTGAAGAAGTTAAGTCAGAAAGAATCCCCTGAACCTGGGTTCAAGTGTTCACTGAAGTTTTCTAAAAGTAGCTTTGTCTGTGATGGAAGTGTGGGAGGAGAGGTAAAAGGCACACCACGAGGTGACAGCTCTTGGGCAGACTCATGTAAGTGCCTCTTAAGTGGCTTCTGTGCTTTCAGGGACTCTTGCGTCTATGCACCCCACCTTCACCACTACCCCCAGCACCTCACCCTCATGATGCTCCAACACCCCACCTTCATTACTACCCCCCACACCCCACCCTCGCCACTACCCCAGCATCCCACCCTCATTACTACCCTCTGACACCAGACCCCCATTACTACCCCATGCACCTCACCCTCATTACTGCCCCTGGACCCCACCCTCACCACTACCCCCCACAACCCCACCCTCACCATTACCTCCCGCACCCCACCCTCACCACTACCCCCGACACCCGAACCTCATTACAACCCTCCAACACCCACCTTCATTACAACCCCCAGCACCCCACCCTCAGCACTACCCCCAGCACCCCACCCTCATTACTACCCTGACACCCCACCCTCACCACTACCCCCCGCACTCCACCCTCATCATTCCCCCCGCCCCCACTCATTACTACCCCCGACACCATCCAGCACAACAGGGCTGGATTCATCTTCCTAATGTGCAGCTCTGATTGTGTCTCTTTTCTGCTCAACAATGTTCAGGACCTTCCCACCACCACAGACCAAATTAAATGCATACCCTCCCTCCCAGAGTCGAAGACAGCTGTACCCCACATTCACATTACGTTTACACCTGTATCTCCCAGGAAGCCTTTATTTTAGAGGCCATGTTTTATTTTATCTCATTAAATCTTTTCAGAGGTCAATTGTTTTTTGTTCCCATGGTCAAGAAAAGGATAATAAAATGTCCTTGTCAGGGGAATAAAGGGGTTTTTGTTTTGTTTTATTTGTCGGGGAGAGTATTGTTGTTTTTCTCCATAGAGAAGATTTTTTTGCATTCAAAGAGATCTCTAAAAAAACAAAAAATTTATTCTTATGGCTCTGCTCTGGATATTTAATAAGTATAAGACTTGCTGACTCATCTCACTATGATTAAAATTAAATCTGCGCCCAGGTATAAATTTTCAGTCCCCAAAATGAATTTTAAAAGAAAACTCACAGCCAAATATTTTTATTGAATTCAACAAATATTTATTGAATATCTACTCTTTTTTTCATTCACCATTTTCAAGGATGAAGAGGACATCCACAAAATAAAGACACAGCCTTTGCCCTCAAGCAGCTTACAGGGTGGCATATGAGAGAAAAACTTCACATAAGTCACTTTAATATAAAGCACAAAAATCCATACAAAAAGTAACATGAGAGAAGTAAAAAATTGTTAAGGGGATTCAGAGGGAAAAGGGGTAAAACACGAAGATGAGTAATACTAAAATAAAATAGTTAACCAGATTCTCATATCAGTAAAGAGCAATTAACCAAAAAACAATAATGCAAATAATAGATGAGGTAGAAAATGCAAAGTTAATTTGTCTTTCGACAATTCGTGGATGAGAAGTCAATGTGATATCAGGTTCAAAAATAAAGATCTCTAAGTGAGTCATTTTGGCCAATATCCACTTTAGCAATTTATTATGAAAACTACCCAAGAGAATCAGAATCTCAAAGGCTATTCTTCATCTAATAGGGATGTTGCCTGGAGTTTGTGAGATTCTCAAAGCAGGGAGAGTGACTGGGTGAACTAAACAGTATCATCAAGGAAGGTAAAGTACACTGCCTCCAATATTCCCTAGGAGACCTGATTCTTCTCCAAAACTTCCAGAGAGCTCCTATTTCCTTATTTGATTCATACAGAACAGATTATAGTGACTGCATCAACAAAGCCCCAATATTTGAATACTGGCAGTCAACCAGACCGGTGACCTGGCAGTGAGTGATACGCTATCTAAAGTTGCGGGAACCAGAGTTAAAGTCTGCTTCCATGACTCACCAGTGCTGCAACTTTGAGCAAATCACTCAGTTGTATCCCCCTGAGCCTCCGTTTCCTCATACATAAAATAAAATGTGAGAGGTATGTACATAACAGTTATTGCCTAAAGTGAGATAATGCAACATGGAAGCCATTTGTAAACTGTAGAGCATTACACAAATGGTAATTCACATCATCAGAGAAACAAGGAATATAATTACTGAGTCCTATTGCATGGGTTTGTGTGGAGAGTAAAAGATTAGATAGAGGTTTACCCCCCAACAACCACCCTTCAGTGCAAGCTAAAGTCAGGAAGCAAGGATAGGCAGAAGGGAATACTATGAAATGATATAACAGCAACCCTCAGTCGGTTTTCTGACAACTAAAAAACGCTCATGGAACAAAATGTGCTTTGTTCATACTGCTGGTTTACTTAACGCTTGTTGACTGAATGATGAATACATTCTAAGCGGTAAGGTATCGAATGTGGGAATGAATGAAGGATAGCCAAGAGAAACGCGTGAAGACCAAAGCAGGAGGTATCAGGTGTGTGTCAAGAGTGAAAGAAATAATTTGGGAAAAATGAACCCATGTGGCCCAAGAAGCTAAGTAACGGGCTCCGTTCACACAGACTGTAATGGCAAAAGAAATCGTGGCCCTGGTAGAGATTGGGTCGAGGCTTCCTATCATTCCGGTAATACTCATTCATAAATACCGACACCTTCTTCAGTTACCTAAAGACATAAAGGACCCATACAGCAGAGCTGTATGCATCTGAAAAACTACAAAAATGACCCCACATAAAAGGAAACATTTTGAAGGCCACAACACATTGACGCTCATAAGGTCTACTCTGAATTCTATGTGACAGTTGGGAAAATTATATCAAGCCCACAGAGAGCAGAGAGTAAATCTAATTCGCAACTTTATCAAATCTGTATCAAATCTGCTAAAACGTGTCCAAATAGAATGGATTAAAAGTTTCCTCCCTTTCATTTTCCCCATTTGTGTAGTTAATGACATATATATTTAAATTATTTATTTAATTTATTTAATTATTCTATTTTATTATTTATAAATTAAATTTGGATTTCAATAACTTCGGGCTCCAAAAATTACTAAATATAATGACTATGTAATTCTCAGCTAAGTAATTAACTGCTCTGAAACCCAATTTCCTCAAGTGAATATGGGATTCTTAATTTTTACTCTAAAAAGATTAAGCACCTGTAGCACAGAGCCCAGCTCACAGAGCATGTTAAGAATTTTCAGCAACGGGCGCCTAGGTGGCTCAGTCGTTAAGCGTCTGCCTTCGGCTCAGGTCATGATCCCAGGGTCCTGGGATCGAGCCCCACGTCGGGCTCCCTGCTCCGCGGGAAGCCTGCTTCTCCCTCTCCCACTCCCCCTGCTTGTGTTCCTTCTCTCGCTGTGTCTCTCTCTGTCAAATAAATAAACAAAATCTTTAAAAAAAAAAAAAAAGAATTTTCAGCATCCTTCTTACCTTTCCTCAGCTTAAAGAAGAAAGGGCACCTACATAGTTCTTTTATTAAAAGATTTCATTTATTTATTTGAGAGAGAGAGAGCGCGCACGTACAAGAAGCAGGCTCCCCAATGAGCAGGGAACCCCGATTTGGGCTTGATCCCAGAGCCCTTAGAGATCATGACCTGAGCCAAAGGCAGATGCTTAAGGGACTGCGCCACCCAAGCGCCCCACCACTTACATAAGTCTTAAATAATTACATCTGACGCAATGAAAGAAATATAAATCTGAGCACATTGCTAAAGGTCCATAGTCCAGCTATTATTACCTTAAAATGAATAATTTCAAGACGAATCAAAAGCATTGGCCACACGAAAGAAAATGGCAACAAATGAGGGGCAGTATTATTGATAAAAAGATAAAATCATTCGTTTTCACTGTATTTTACAAAAAGTGTCATAAGAGAAAGATCATCCTACCGGTGAGGGTTTTCCTTTCTTGGAAATTGTTTTCTATTTACTATCAATTCAGGGTGGGGAAATTGGGCAAATTTTTAAAATGTATTATTTGAAAAAAAATTCCTCACTTGGACTAATGGACAAAGTCAGGTTCACAGACAAAGTCAGGGAGAGACTGCTGATTATACACAATGCAGACATCATAAAAAACCATACCAATTTCATATGAAGTGTTTCTTAACCAAAGTATTTGGTTTAATTGAGAAAACGTACCCATCTCTATGGGTTCTGTCCTCAATGACAGGCTAAAGAACCAGTCACACGATGAATAAAATGTTAACTATTTTATGTTTAAATAATGACACAACCACCATTACCACTCCTAACCATCATCATAAACACTAATAGTTATTACTACCTGCTAGGAGTTTAATCCTCACATAATCTTATGAATTTATTTGACAAAAAAAAATTATTATTACTTTAAAACACAGTGACCCCAGTGAGCTGATTTTAAAGCAAAGTTTCCCAAAACGCACGGTGTGATAAACAAGAAGGCCAGCTGTACTCAATGTCCAGGCCATGTGTATTCTCAGGCAGCACTCCCAGAGCATAATCTGTGCAGTCTCCTAAACATCCCTTAAATTAGGTCCCACCCGCCGAAATTTAACTGTAACACCATGGGGTACTTTGTGAATAACTGTAAAAGCCAAACTTGTGAGTACACGGAGAATTAAGTACGGCAGACAAAGACATTTAGGTTAGTGGTGTGCAGTATTCATTTTCATTTTCTAACATCTCTTATAGCTATTGAAGAATTAAGGTTTTGCTTTTGAAACTTTCTTTTAACATTTCTCTTCCTGAAGGGTTTTTCATCTAACTGCCTTATATCCCTTTAATTATCCAATTTTTTTTTTTTTTCTGAATTGGCACCATATGCCCATAACAATGTAAATTACTGGTCACAAATGAATCTTGGCTCATGAGCCTTACAGACAAAATAAAAAGATGTCCTGGGGTTTCCAGGCTTGATATTTATTTCCAGACTCACTGAATATTCAAAAGCCACACTAACAAATCAAGTTCCAGGGCAGTTGTCTCAAGGGAGATCATTTCAGACAAACCTAAAGCAATTGGCATCATATGAATTATGCAACCGTATCCCTGAAAAACCACCTGACCTCATCATGTCTTAAGATGCTCATAGGTGAAAAAAAAATTAATTAATTAAAAAAAGAAAAAGATGCTCATAGGTGAAGCAGACACTATTAGTTTGGTTTCAAAGTCTGCTCCCCAAATGATTAGACACTTTCTTCTCTTACTCATTATCATCCATCAGGTTTTTAAATAGCTTCAGTTCATTCAGAGGAAAATTAAACAACAAGCTGTACAATTTAGAATTGTGCATAAAATCCAGAATTTCAGAAACTCAAATCTTGTGACCTGGACTAGAAACACAAATATTTTTCCAAATTTTCTGTTACTGTGTAAAGGGTTAATTAAAGCATGAGTTTGCCTGGATTAAAAAAAAAAAAAAACTACCAAACCTTAAAATCAGTATCGTTTAGACTTCTGATGCCAAAAATCTGTTTGACAGAGCAGGCTTTTCTATACTGACATTTTAGCAGTAGCCAAAGTCCTGTTCCCACTAAATTCTATCTTGGCAGCACTGGTAATTTGCTAAAAGCCTGAACTCCTCTTGGTTAGGAGTTCTGTACCTCGAGAGCTTTCCACAGAAACATAGTACAACAAGGAAGTTGAATTGAGCAAGACTTTAAGGTTTCTATTCTTATCACAGAAACCAAGCTTTCTGTAAAATGAGAATGGCTTAAGTAAAGAGAGATACTAATTTACTCAAAAAGTTCATTAGATTTTAGATTTGAATCTGATACGATACAGTACAATTACACATAAATGTCCCACTAACAGTAAAATCTGATATTCTTACATTACTTCAAGACTTCAAGCAAATAATTATTAAAATAGTAAATAGAAGTATCTGGTTCCAAACTACAAGTGATAACATTTTCTAATTTTCTCATCTTTTTCACTGGTACATTTCCAGAAATATTGTAAAAACTTACAATCATGTTCATTTAGATAGCATCCCAAACATCTTTCACAGGTAGTAAGGGCCTCAAATCATTACTGCCAAAATTTCACATAAAGCTTAATATTTTGCTTAAAAGATCTTTCCAATAATTTTGAAATCAAACCATATGAAAAGCACTTTACTCAACTTACCCAGCAGCTGAATGTTAATGAATTGGTAAAAGAGTGTTCCAACCAAATCAATTCACTTAATTTTTCAAGTGGATCTCATTACCATTGTCTTTTTAAAAATTCAAAGACTCCACCTAATGAGGAAAGGAAAACAAAAACAAAAACAAGTAGTGTTTAAACCAGAGCAGCATTATAGGATCAATACATTAATAACACATAAATCAAAACAAGATTCTTATCAAATCTTCTCCTGTTACTGTGCTTCTTAAAAGTATAAAACAACAAAAGCATCTATCAACTAAAGTCAATTTTCCAATTTTGGGCAAAATGAATGTTCAAGCATACAGAAAGTAATAAAATAACCCAATAAATGTGAGAGCATAAGAGTTTATTGTCAGTACTGATTGGCACACAGAAGCAATGACTATATAATGTCAGTTAGGATATGTAAAATTAGATGTGAGAAAAAGAGGCAACTGATTGCTTTGGAATTCAGTTCATTGATTCTTATTAATTTACCAATGCAATGCAAACGTGTAGGTTGTGGTTCCTTAAAGCAGTTAAACTCTAGTTACATATAAGTTCTGTTGAGGAATATAAACTAATACCTAAGATCAATCATTTGGAGAGAATTCACTGGCATGAATTTCGAAAGCATTCTCAGAATGTTATACCTGGTCTCCCACAGAAAGCATTTGTTCTACTAAAGACCCTAAACAGCTTAATTAGGTTTATAAATAATATCAGTTAATCCCATTCACTTTACCAGAAGACACACCTTTTTTAAGGCCCAAATATTAAATTACTATCTCGGCTCCAAGAAAAAGTTTGAAAGAAAGCAAACTCTATCTCAGCTGATGAGAGCCTAAAATAAACGGGCTGCTAGAGGGCTGAGCATTAGAGTAAGATGCAAAGTTGGACGGCGGCCAGCTACTCCCAAATCAAGTCTCCCTAGGGCAGATTTAGTATGTTTGAAAGTCCCAGAACATCAAACCCAACCATATTCAAGTGAAAGATCAAAAACCTATCCCAAAGCCATAAACAAATGATTTTTTATCATGCAATTTGGAATTAGCCACATATTGCCACTCCTCTCTAATCCCACCACACATATTAGTAAAATTAATTTAGCTAATCTCAGTATTTAAAAAGGGTTGAAATAGATTTGCTATCCACTATTAGAAGGTAGACGCTCAAAAAAAAACTAAACCAAAACAAAAATGGTCCTAACAATGGAGAAGGCAAATAGCAATAATTATACACACTAAGTAGAAATCCACAGTAGTCATGGGAAATACGTTTTCACTTTCAAGACAATCTAATGTCTAGATTCTAGGCTTAACTGCTATTCAAGAAATAGTTATCTAAAAAACTCATGTGGATATGGTCTCAAAAGACTTCATTCGCAGACACAAGTAGTCTTAATTATTATTCTAGGGTTCTTGCCATAAATATGGCAAGACAAAAGTCAAATGGTTTGGTTATTTTAAGTTACTCTGGATCAACAAATATAAGCACCTAAAGGAGTTGCAAAATGGTACAACGCACCCATTTTTCACACTTGAATATCTAGAGCTGTGAAAATATTTTTGTACTTTTCTAGGCCTTGGATGAAAGTTGCAAAGGCCCTTTCAAATAATGTTTGGAAGCTAGCTTT
Source organism: Neomonachus schauinslandi (assembly GCF_002201575.2). NCBI lineage: Eukaryota > Metazoa > Chordata > Mammalia > Carnivora > Phocidae > Neomonachus > Neomonachus schauinslandi. Next base: position 22,771,511 of record NC_058410.1, on the reverse strand, counting down.
ATAATACCACCTCTGAATTACTGCCGTGATGGTTTTGCACTAGTACTCGGTTTAACAACTTATTCTTCTGTTAGTCACTTTCCAAGGAAAAGCGAGGGCACTTCCCCTCATGATGCAGAATGGCTTGAAGATTCTTAAGAATCCTTCTCTCTCTGATTTATCAATGAATAATGTGAAATTGACCGGTACAAAAGTTTAGATCTACCATCCTTCTTGCTGTGCTTGTTTATTTCTTAGAGTAATGCTTTCTTAAAATATGTAGTTCTTGCCTCATAAAAGGACTTAAGTACTTCCGTGGGGCCAGTCATTAAGCCAGAATCTCAAAAGGTCTTTCATCTAGAATATAGCAAGTATGTTTTTGATTCAATATAACTATGCTTATCTGAGTGGCCAGTGATTTCAAATTACTTAGGAATTTTTCAGTGGTGGTATGGGTACCACATCAAACCTCAAAAGCAGTAAGTACAAAATATATTAGTCATCTGTATGGATGATACAGTTAAATGACTGCTCCTAATTAGCACAGAAGCTACAGATCTGTCGCCTGCATAACAGGTGAGCCTCATGTGTACAAATCACCATACAACATTCTTTAGAAATGTTCATTTCCTTAGAAATGAACAATGACACCCAAAATATGATAATAGGTTCCCTACAATTTCTATACCACACAGTAGTGCAATGCCTAAAATAATTTTATAACCTGATGAAAGCAGTTGAATCTAAACCTTCTTACCTTTAATTTGTTTTTATTGCCTGCTTCTACACATTAGGAAAAAGGGGGGGGGGAAAAAACACCTCAGTCAGTGGTATTTCGGCTTCATCAGAAAATCTAAATACATCAGAAACTTTGTATTACGTAGTCTAAATAATGGAGTAATTTATCATTAGCTAATATTTGATCATGCTTGTCACCAACTGGTCTATATTTGTAGGCACAATGCTGAACCTGAGTGACTTTCTCTAGCTGAATGGCTTACCCCATGTAGTATACAGGAACCATGACACTTTATCTGTCCATACTGTTGCAACAGTGACACCATAAACTTGTCCTTTTAGGAGCACTTTAGAGTAGCACTTGGCACCCTGCAGTGAGCTTATGAACTCTGATGTCTTTATATCCCTGGACTAATCCTTAGTCCAGGTCCTGGTCATCAAACACCATCCTTCTATTGATGATGAGACTGAGACTCGGAAGGTCACAGTCATTTGCCCAAGGTCATGCAACTACAAGGCAGATTTCCTAACTACTATTCCACTATTTTTCTTTTACATCACTGAGCTTCTCTGAGCACCAACGATGCTAAAGATGCTTCTTCATATAGGATGAGAGGGAAATAGGGAAGGCAGTGAGTGCAAAGTGAGCAGGGAACAGACAGGCAAATACCACAGGCTCCATATCACCCTCTTTATCATGGTTACAAGTAACTGGCTTCTTTGTAAACCGAGTAAAAAACTGGCCAAGGAGAATAAGGAAACAGAATAATTTAAGACTGTTAGAGACCCAAAACATCTTGGCATATTTTGGCAGGGCTCAAAAATAACATTTGGAAAGCAGTGCTCTAACAGCCAGAGTTACTTAGCCATGTGTATTGTTTTTCATTAGAAATACATAACAACACTGAAGACATTTTTAACCAAAAAAACCCTCTCAATCTCATCACCCAAACATAATTATTTACACTTTTTACAAATTTATTTGCCCATGTAAGCATTTTTTCACATAGATGCTCTCATAACACACATATAACAATGAATTCTGAATTTTTCATTTAATATTTCATAAACACATTCTACATTTCCATGTGATTTATATAGTTCTCATTTTTACTGGCCATATAATATTCCATAGTTAGCATACTTAGTCATTTCCTCACCTATTCCTCTGTGTGGGAACATTTAACTTGCTCTCATTTATTTTTAACACTAGAGATACTACTAATAGTAGAAATACTATTCTTCCTTAAAATATCAGCAGAAACGGGATTGTTAAATCAAAGAGTATGAGTATTTTTAGGGATTTTACATTTATAGCCATATTGATATCAAGAGATTGAAATCACCTATGAAGCTACCAACACTATTTGAGCATTCCACTTTCACAAAACTTCCTCACCTTCTTATGTGATTAAATTTTTTGGTGGTTTATTTAATGTAAAATGGCACTTCTGGGTTGCCTTTTTATACCAATGGTGACCATAATTACTCTCCCATTTAAAAATAATTTCATTGTCTTTTATTTTTAATATAAAAATTACCTCTATCCATATAATTTGACTACATTTTAGTCCTGTTTTTTCTTACGAATTTAAATGGCACTTTAATACGATGTATATATTAACTTCTCTACAAATTGTTCTGTATGTTTATTTATCTTTAGATCTTTAACCATTTAATATATCTGGCATGTGTTTAACAAGTTCCAACTTATCCACAGTACCATTTACTAAGCTTGCTATATTATATTTTATGTGTGTATTGTATCATAATGGATCCATTTACAGGCTTCCCACTGTGTTACACTGATCTACATATTTAAAATGGAAACTTTGTTCAGACTAGTAAACATAATGTGACTGGCATTATTGTAGGAACTTGCTGTTCATATGTTGGGCAGTTTTAATTACTATTGTTGTTTATAATATGTTTGAATCTACAGTAGGGCTGTAGATTTTGATACCTTGTTCTCTTTTTTTTCAAACACTCCTTGATATTTCCTTATGTGTGCATAGATACTTGCAAAATTCTCACCCATTTTTCCCAGATTATACTATCAGATTAAGTGTAATATTTGCCTTCCATACTCAGCCATACCCAAAACAATCCCATTAAAAGTTTTAATAGAATTGTGTGGAATCACATATAAGCATCCTTTCAATATTTTGTTTTGCCATGTAAAAAATAGTGTATTATTGTGCATCTCTACGTTTATTACATTTTTACGTTCAATAAATATTTGCATTCTAAAAAACTCTTGGTACTGTGTCTTTCCATATTTCCATTTCACTTGCTTGGAAATACTTAATTTCTCAAGTCCAGCAACTGAATTGTGTTACTTCCTCACAAGATACCCTGAATAATATCCTTTACATGTAGGCAAACAGTGATTAAGTAGAAAAGTCTAAGTTGTATCTTAAATAAAACATCTTAATTGCCTCAACAAAGATGAAATTAAACTATATAAATGACACAACCACTACAAAATAATATCCCATGCAACTACTTTATTTTCTTAGTATATTTACAAGACCCAGCCCAAATTCATTTAAAAGATAGCTGAATGGCTGAGATAACCTCTTATCCTTCTCGCTCTCCATCCCAACCAATGTCTCTCACTTCTGCTATATGCGAACGAGGTTCAAAGATTGAGCAAAACCAACAGAGAAATGCAAGTAACTTAAAATTATAATACTCTTTTAAACATAAACTTGACTAGGGACTTCTGGGTGGCTCAGTCGGTTAAGCATCTTCCTTTCGGCTTGGGTCATGATCTCAGGGCCCTAGGATGGAGCCCTGCATCAGGTTCCCTGCTCAGTGGGGAGCCTGCTTCTCCCTCTCCCTCTGCCGCTTCCCCCCTCCGCCCCCGCCCCCACTCCTGCACTCACGCTCCCTCTTTTTCTCTCTCAAATAAATCTTTTTAAAAAAACGTAAATTTGACGTATTTGCCACTTGTCAAACACATGCCAGATATATTGTACATATTGTTGTTGCACATTTAATTGAGTCCATGTGTTATCTTCCTTGATGTAACAAACCTAGGGACTCTCAAGGAATCTTATATTTTATAAAATGTATGAGTACCTGAAGAATTCTAGACAACGTAGTGAAAGGGAAGTAAGTGCAAATAGAAGAAATGGGAGGGGAAACACCAGGAATATCTGCAAGAAGATGGGCAAATAAGGACAGAAGCTATTTTCCATCTACACTTTGAACGTCACCCTATGTGTCAAGTTGAGTGAAAGCATGAGTGATGTGCCTCTCCAATTTCCTGAAGAAAGAAACACATAGAAAATGTGGCAAATATTTAATCTGAGCCTTGTTTCCTGAAAGACTGCAAGATGCCCACAACTTTTCTTTCCCAGAGTTCAAAATAGCAAGCTGAGTGGGTGTAAGCACTTCAAGTGCAAAAAGAAAAAAAAAAAAAAGGTAACTAAGGAAAAGGAAATCATACTTTTTGCTTCTCAGTATGAAAATTCTAAAAGAAGCCAGTTAAAGGGATTTTAATGATTTGCATCTAGAGTTGTCTTGAATCAGAACATAAATACAGTCCTGATACTTAACCAGGGCCTTCTGGTCACTTTTATAGGTTGCAGTTTCTATGTAAAGACTAATTTCCAACCTCATTGTTACAGTAAGAGCATGCAGTTTCACTCTGATACAGGCGGGTACCTAAATGACTACAATACAACACTGGCAAAAGGGAGAGTTGAAGGTTCCTGGGGTCTCTACCCTTCCCAGGCAGAGAAACCTTCCTGACAATGCTTTTAAAACTTTAACGTGCTAATGAGTCACCAGAGAAGTGTGTTAAAATGCAGATTCTGATTCTATCGGTCTGGATGGGGCCCAACTTCTGAGAGTTCTCTGGTGATGCGGATTGGCTGGTCTGAGGTCCCCATTTTGAGACGAGCGGTTCCAGTCTATAACACCGGTTTGCTAACAACCAGACAGCAGAAATAATAATCAACCAATTAAGAACATTTGCAAGGTGTCTAACACTGCGCTAGCTGTTACAAGAAATAATAGACAGTAACAAAGTCCTGAGCCAACATATAAAAATTATTTTAAAAAGTTAAGTGCTAAAAGCTAAAATGTATGGTAGTGATTCTAAGCATGACAGATGACGAGAACAGGAAGAGTTATGTAGGGGCTAGAATAGTGGCAAATGGCTTCCGAGAGCAGGCTGCACTCAATCAGGCCCCAGGGTTGGGGTTGTGTGGACAGAGAGAGAGCAGGAGCCCAGAAAAGGCAATGCTGGAAGGGACGCCAAGAGTTCTGAAAAGAGAAAACTGCAGTGCACCTGCTTTGTGGATGTAGATATCATCATTTGAAATTTTAACTTGAATTCACTTTTAAGCAGGTGAGGGGAACTTCTGACTTTGTTTAAAATTTGTAAGTTTGGGAATGATAATGCTTTTCCAGGACAGTAAAGAAATGGGTAGATTTACCTGAGTCTTATGCAAATTTTCTCCAAAGGCAACAGCAACAGTATGATTAATGACATTTTAGATTTAAGCCTGGTAACAAAAATTACCATTTTTGTGTGTATATACATACATATATATATGCATATGTATGCCTTTGATTAACATATGTCTCTAATGATCAACAATTTTAAAAGCACTGGAATGTAGCTTTTCACTACAATAAATTAATAGTCTCTGTTACTCGGAATGTCGAATTTTACTTTTATTATAAAAATAAACACTTTTTCTTCTATAAAATACTTTTGGATGGCACATACCCACACACACCCTCAGCTCCACTTTACTCTTCCGTTTCCTCCCACACTGGCTGACAATGGGAAGGAAACACATCCAGAAACAGAATGAAATTATTAATGAGTTCTACCTTAGTTGTTTTTTTAAATCTCCTTCAAAAGTTTTTCCTGTCAACCTACAAGATGTTGAATATATTGCCCAGTGGATTTAACAGAAAAAAAAAAAAAAAAAACAGAAGATTGCAAAAGTCAGTATAAACATGAAAATTCAATCTCTAAACATTTTTTTACTGAAAAAAATTACAGGGAGATGGGGTACCTGTAAGCTACAGGAGGGAAGAGAAGCATCTGAAAGAGAAACAGTACATTTTAGCATTCCTGGGTCAGGTCAACAATCTTACTGAGTTCCAGTTCCATTTTTGGAACTACCAACTTCACCTTATTGAAAGCAATAAGAAATGATATATGGAATACTGGCAAATATTACATTTCCTATTAACATTAAATACCGTAACTATGGTTTAACTACAGCTTCTCTCCCTTCCATGTTTCTGTCCTACAAAACTTCCCTGTGCTTGCTGGCAGATGGAATTTAGGAATGGATTATGGCAAAACTCTGCAATTTCAAAGTATCTAGACTTGAATGTTTAAAAATACCTGTATCAGGATAGCTGCACTAAATAAGGCCCTAGCATTCAGGATGCACCAAAGGATTTACCTATCCCCCAATCTAACACACACACACACACACACACACACACACGTTCATTACTGACACAATGATATTACTACAAGGCACTAAATTGTTGCTCATGAATGGCTTGCAAAAGAGAACGCAGTCATGCCCTAGAAAGACTGTGAAGTTTGTCTTCTACAAATTTCTTCCCCTTTCTACTCTGAACTCTTTCAGGTGTCCTCCCCTAACTAGGTCATGGGATCATGCAGGCTGCATTCCCCAACTACTGCAAAAAAGAGCTCATAATCATTTTCAGACTTGACTGCCAAAAATGTAATGTGTCCTCATTAGGGAAAACAACACACAAACCAACCAACCTTGGGACATTATAAAATATCATATAAAGAAATAAATAATGGTTGATGAAGAGACATATTTGGGGGGGATGTGTTTTACGAAAAGAGAAGCAAGAAACCCCCTCTGTGGGAAATGCTAGTATTAATCCTATTAAGATACAGTGCAAGGGACCGTGTCACCTAAACTGGAACAAGATATGGTCTGCTTTCAGTTTTCTGAGGCAATTTCTATTTGAATCAAATTGGCCCTTCAGAAGACAGTTCATCAATGAGAAACTCCTCTCTCTCTCTCTCTCTCTCTCTCCCTCCTAGGTCTGGCCTTTTCGTTAGTTATAAGGCATAGTCCCATTTTTACTCCCTCAGGATCTATCATTACAATCCTCTGTGTTTACGTGTCCACCTGCGTTTAGAATTACCAATAGATACTACCCGAAGTGACAGCAGTTAAATTTGCAACAGCACAGACTTCTCACTACAAGCCTGGAACCATGGTGGAAATCGCTTCAGTTGAGAAAGATTTCCCGAGCCAGAATTTTTGCCCTCCCTAACCAGGCTGCCAGGCCTAGATCAAATGAAGGTCAATGCAACGTCCCCAGAGGAAGCTGTTCAACTCGCCTGGTCGGTTCCCCTGAGCCCTGCCAAGGAGGCCCTTCAATCTGACAGCCGACCTGGCAGAGCTGGTGTCTTCCCCAAGAGGACAGTTCCCCCCCACCACCGGGACAACACTGAGCAACCAAGGCAGCAAAGCAAAGCTGAGCAGCTGGGGGCGGCCACTTGCGGGTGACACAAAGGCAGGCTCCCTCTGCCGTGGGAGTGTTAGAAACCTCTGCCGGTGGCTTGAGCTGTGGAAGCGTATGCTGTGAGACAGGACATCCCTCCTGGCATTCTGGGTGAGTAAAGCCCGGGACAGGGCAACAAGAGCCTGGCCCCAGGACAGTCTGCTCCTCACATCAAAGCCGGAGGCCCTGGGAGGCTGGCCAGCCGCCAAAGACGCAAAGAGCAGCAGGGGAGTGTGTTGCCTTAGGACAATAGCAAACTGGGACTTGGTCGAGTCTGTAAATTCCAAGCACTGGGGAGGTCTGCTCAGAGATTTCACCCTCTCCTGTCAGGGCTGTGATTTAATTTCCTTTGAAGAAAAAAAAGAAAGAAAGAGAGAGAGAGAGGAAAGAAAGAAAGAAAGAAAAGAAAGAAAGAAAGAAAGAAAGAAAGAAAGAAAGAAAGAAAGAAAGAAAGAAAGAAAGAAAGAAAGAAAGAAAGAAAGAAA
>NC_058410.1:22660435-22763768 GCF_002201575.2 Neomonachus schauinslandi | reverse complement strand
AAAGAAAGAAAGAAAGAAAGAAAGAAAGAAAGAAAGAAAGAAAGAAAAAAAGAAAAGAATATACATTCCCAAACCTTCTGTCTTCAAAAGCAGATACCACAGTGCAAGTTAATGCACTCTGGTCCTTTTCAGCCTGCAGCCACTGTCTAAAACAATACAGCTAAGTGAGATGTGACATTCTCCTGTTCATCTTATTAGGGCATTAAGTCTAAGGGGTAATTAAGATCATTTAAATGCAAACATCACTGTTCCATTGCTAATATCCTCCCAGATCGTTCCCATCAGTTCTGTTTAATTAGAGGAGCATCACTCGTTGTTAATGATAACCTGACAGTTTTATTTATTTGACAGGACAAAGCATAGAGTCTCATTTTGGGTAACAAGAACTGAAGGTGAAGCATCAAACTCTCAGTCACAAAGATGACTCAGCTCTTGGACCTGAGACGTTGTACCTGGAAAAGTCTACCACTTGCTCAACAGACATGGGGTTAATTCAAGAATCATCTCCTAGTCTCCTCACTTGGTGGGACAGCTTTTTGCACAAAAACATACAGAAAACAAACTAAAAAAAAAAAACAAAAAAAAACCCGTAAGAGAGTAAAAGAAAAATCACTCACTCTCCCTCCCGGGGTCTTAAAATGGGGTTCCTAAGGCCTGGGATAAATGCCATAAACGTCCCCACGCCCTGTCAGGGAAGCAAGCAGCAGAGGCAAACGTGGCGTACCTCCGCCTCGGGGGTGACAAGGCGCCATCGTGAGAATCCTCACTGCATAAGCACTCATTAGAACAGAGAGGACCTTGTGAGTTTTCCTTTCAGAGGAAATGAATATGAGTTGAGATCACTCAACTCTAATCCACCCTGTACCTCAGGGCGAGTCTCTGGGCAGCACATGCCGGGTTTAGGCAGCAGGCTGTCATGGCCCCGCGTGTCATCCCTAGTGCATGCTGGGGGTGGAAGAGCTCCCAACTCCTTGCTAATCCCGCGTGGGGAAGGCCAAGGTACAGAGTTTTACTTGATTGCATAAAATGTAGACCTATTTTCAGCTTCTGAATCATCATTCTGGCTGTTTCACCAGCCCTAAACCATATTACAACCCTTTAAAAATATCTTCCCTATGCCATTTTCACGTATTTTCACATAAGCAAACACTTAAAGTAATCCTGGTAAGTTTCAAAGAGATGAAACCATGACATGGAAGAAGAAAAAAAAAAGAAAAACAAAACAAAACAAAAAGAGTTTTACAAATATTTGCAATTTCAAACGGTCCCCATTGCAGTGGTGGTGGGTCAGGCCCTACACCTTCTTCTGTGGTCTTCAAGCCCTTTATAAAAACCCCGGACAATTAACACTTAGCAGGACTTCAGTGCCTGAGGACACAAATCGATTTTGTTTTAGTCACACTTCTAAGAGAGGAGAGACATTAAATAATGGAAATAAAAAAGCTGCTAACTGATATAGGAAGAACCTAAGCTATTTCTGTAATAACTCCACTGGGATTTATGCTGGATATTATAAAAACAGGATGTTTTGTTTGTTGTTCCTCATAAACGACTACCAAACCAGCACAAGACTACAAAAGACATCAAAATTACAAATCTATGTGAAGTTTCTAGTATCAAAAAAGCCAGACGGAATTTTTATTCATGTATTTAAAATTTTTGCTCAATGTGGGATGACCTCTAGAAACATGCTTCTTGTTCTTATGAATGCCAAAAGGGAAACAATTACATAACATAATTCTGCAATGGTCCAGCATCCCAGTGCAGAGAACTTAATCTTCAATACGGGAGAGTCACAGATGAGTCTTCACTGCTAAGACTTCTTATTTTTAAAATTAACATGGATTAATTCATGGTATCTGGATACCTGTTTCATTTCGTTAGAAGCTAATCCCAACAATATAAGGATTCCAATAACAAACTCTTTCTAATGTTCCTTCAGTGCAACATGATGAAGCTATCAGTACGCAAGGATGAACTTAATATTAATGCTTTATGGATAATTTTAAATGGGTACGTACCAGCACACCCAGATATACAATATAAATTGTGTGTAAAGCGGGGAGGGAGAGAAGGATGGAACAGGAGAGATGGTTATCATCTCTATAACTGAAATCATGGTTTTTCATTACTTCTTGCCTAAGTCAACAGAAGCATACATATCATGCCCTTATCCTGACCCACAGAGTCCCATTTGGGAAGGTAGAATAAATGAGAGGAAGTGCATATAGGAAATATTTGCACCTAAATATTCTCCCAAGCAGATAGCTGAGTTCTGCTCTGTGCATTCAGATGTTTTTTTGAAGTAGCTGGGAAAGTCACTCAAAACACTTCACCTGCGGCCATAATCCCATGAATGAGTCTCCATTCAAACCAAGTCCAAGCACCAAGTCAACCATGAGTCTCAGAAGGAAATAAATAGAAATTTCTTTTACTCTCTGAGGTCCTAGAGCCTACAATGAATCAATAAGGCTGATGGTTTCAGTTTTTATAAAACTACAAAAAATAACTTTTTAATATCTAACCACTTACAAACTTTTCTGCCTGGTGAAATAAAAATTCTGTTTCCTTTCTCAATATCTATAATTTACTATTTCTGTCATCTGTTTCCATATTCAACAATCATTTTTTTTAAGATTTTATTTTTAACTAATCTCTACACCCAAAGCTGGGCTTGAATTTACAACCCTGAGATCAAGAGTCACCTGCTCTACCAACTGAGCCAGCCAGGCACCCCTCAACATCATTTACTAAGCACTTAATCACCCACAGCAGGCACTGTGGTGCATCAAAAGGTACACAAATGTGGTTTCTGACCTCAGTGAATACCTGACTTACAGGCAGGATGAAAAGTGCTATAGTAGAAGTTACAATAGGGCCCCCATCAAGGGGTGGATGTCAAGAAAGGGCTGAGGGTGGACACACTTGAAATGGATCTGGAGTAATCAGCAGAAGCTTGCCAAGGTAGACAAGGAGAAAAACAAGTTTGAGAGGAAATAGAGCATATTCACTTTTAGAACAAACTAGGTTTGAGGTACCCTTAGACACATTCAAATAGAAATGTCCAGGCAAACATATAGATACAGAACCCACAGGATACGTGAGCTGAAAATCCAGTTTGGAACACCATGAGGGTCACCAGCATTTAGAGTTGATCCTTAAAACAATGAGCCTGGGTACACAGTTTGGGGAGCTACAGAAAGAAGAGGCCCAGGGGCTGTACTTTGGGGAAAGCCACAAAGACAGGGCATGTGGGAGGGCTGGCAACAGAGGTAGGGCAGCAGGTCCCAGTGTCACAGGGCCATGCAGAGAAATCTTTAAATGATAAACAGAGTCAAATACAAATCAACAGTAGGTCAAATAAGTCAAGGACCTAAAAGATTTCACTGAATTTCAAAATTAAGAGGTTACTGATATTCCTTTCTAAAGCAGGTGGCCAAAACCATGATGCAGTTGAGATAGGTAATGGAGAGGCTAGAAAAGCCATTAGGATTATTGGTTCTAGTTTGTTTGTTTACTATCAAAATGGAAGATATTTGAGCATGTTTAATTTTCTAAGTTGAGAGATCTTTTTAATAGCTATGGCCCTGGGGAGGGAAAAGAAAAAGTCCTAACAACATTTGACTGGATTAAATGTTGGCCACAGTGGAGAGATATAATTGAGACTTCACTGTGTTAAAGTAAAATTTCAGATTCTCAACAACTAACTGTAACTACTAATGGGGATTTATTGATTTGGGGAGCCAAAAAGAATCAGTAAGAAACCATACAAAACTGGAGAAATCTTAAAACTTCTAAAAGGCAAAGGTAAACTTTGATAATAGAACTTACAAGCTGAGCAAAACTTTATAGATCAACCATTTCAAGCTCTAATTTGAAAACAAATTTTAAAGCAATGCAATAATAACTTCCATTGGGAAATATCAAAACCAAATTTAAATTGTGCAAGATGAAAGAAATTGCTCATAACAAAGAGGAGGCACAAACTAGCCTGTTTCAGAAACTTTCAAACATTTGATTCAGCCATCTTGATAGGAGGCGATAACTAAGCCTGGTGATTACAAGTTATTATTAATGAGTGTACCAAGAAAATTTCTGAAGCGACACCCTGAAGAATCCACTGACCTCTCACACACTTAGCACCTAATAACTAACTCTTCCTGCTTACGCTGGGGTCGCGCCCCAAGGTGGCTTTCACCCCTTGTCTCAGGACAAGGAAATACCTGCATTGAAAAAGAGCAAACAAGGAATGATACCAAGTGAAAAATGTAGTTTTACAGTGTAATGGTTTGTGTTGTATGATTATAACTGAAAACCCAGTTTTATTCATGTGATGAGAAATTTAGGAAAAAGTGCTTCTTTAGAACTTAAAAAATGACTTATCAAACTGGTTTCTGGAAAATGTAAAAATAAGAGCGGTTCTTTTCATACTTCTTTTTCAAAAGTTTTCCAACTCCCTTTGTTTTGATGTTTTAAGTAAGAAATGAGAAAAAAAATCACCAAGAGGAAGCAACTTTATCAGGCCTGAAATAAATAAAGTCTGGTAATAGGATCTGACTCCCAGCCAAGAGTGGGGTCCACCTGCCCTCGGTCTGGCAAGGCTTAGGATTGTGGCTCTTTCATTTAGACACACACATATACACCAAGCATTATCTCATTTCTTTATGAGATGTAGCAGATAGTTTGGCACCCTAGACTCTGTTTAGACTGCTCTGATTTCCATAAAAAGGAAGCTTAAAAGTTTGGGCTTACTACTGAAAACATGAAGAAAATGAACGATCTAGAAATAGTAATCAAGTTTGAAACAATCAGCACATAGAATGATTAAAAAATAATCAACATTTACTGGATCTTTGTGTTTCAGCAACGTGCTAAGTGATTTATGTGTATTTTCTCATTAAATCCTTTATGAGGCAGGCACTAATATTACCTCCCTTACAGACGACTTGAGGCCCCAAGTTTAAGGAACTTAGCCATTGCCTCACAGTTAAGGGCTGAAAATGGTCTTTTAATCCAGTGAGTCTGACTCAAAACCAGTGCTTTTGAAAACATATACATAGTAGCAATATAAAAAAGATGCTTGATCTGAAGAAATCCAAGTACCCAGCAATTGTTCCCACTCAGTTTTCAGTTTCACTCATGATTTTGATCTGGCAAATGAACCACCAGTGCCAAACCAAAGAAAGTTTAATATATTGAGCCATTCCTCTTACTCACTCTCTACACTGGTAGGACTGAACCACATGGCATGTTTCAGCTGGGTCAACCACGTCTGTCTACAACAATGACGGAACACTTTCACACTTAGAATGAAGGTCACTGCTCTAAATTGGGCAACCAAATCAAAATCTTTCTTATACAGCTCAAGAGTACTCTTTTACCCAGGTCACTGTCCTAATTTACTTTGGCACTGAAAAGTGTTTATTACTATAAAGTAAGACTAAAATTGATGGGTCTGGAGGACTTCATATGCCTATGTTCCGATTAATTCTGGAGAGCATTCCATGCTCTCCTTCTCCAGAAAATACAATATTTCTTTGTTCTTAAATAAAAGCCACAAATTTCCAAAAAAGAAACAAAACTTTACTACATGATATTCTTCTAAGTTGTGTTTTAACTCCATTATTGGGAAATGTCTTTAATTTTTCTATCAAAAAAAATATGCTTTTCTTTTTTTTTTTTTTATTTATTCATGAGAGACAGAGAGAGAGAGAGAGGCAGAGGGAGAAGCAGGCTCCCAAGGAGCAGAGAGCCCGATGCGGGACTCGATCCCAGGACCCTGGGATCATGACCTGAGCTGAAGGCAGACGCTTAACCATCTGAGCCACCCAGGCGCCCAAAAATATGCTTTTCTTATAAAATGTTCCTGATGAACTCTTTTTTCCCCCTCATTTATTCAGTTATTCATTCAACAAACAACAGTTGTGTACTCCCAAAGCCGTGGCTCTTGTCCTCATGGAACTTAGGGGCTAGTGAAGGACAGACATTGAAAACAGATTGTTACTGTGTAGATCCTGGAACAAAAGGCAAGCCATGTAATCAGACAGCTGTGTAACAGTATTTGAGAAAGGCAACTCTCTTCTAAGTGTACACAATTTAAAATGTGGAAGCTAAGCATCCCTCCTGTCATGATCTGAAGCCTCAGTTTTAGAGGTGGTTAAAACAGACACATGTTAAATCCACTACAACTATACTTTCAAAACTGGTAAATGTCCCAGAGCACCCAGAATCCAATTTGGAAATTATCACAGATGATCTAGAAACTTCCCAAAAGAAGTCACTGGCCACCATTTTCTTATTCTAGATTTATCACTGAGTCTAACATACCAATTTGTGCAATTTGACAAATTTAGAGAGAAAGGCGGGGGGTGGGGGGAGGGTAGTCAGCATGATCACAATTGCAGAAGACCCTTTCAAGTCTTAGAGTAGCAGGCTTTTCCACTGTACCTGTCTAGTCTGAAATGATAAACATCTGTATCTTTGACAAACTCGATGTAAAAATTTATTATTTGATGTAGAAACAAAAAGTAATGTATTTTTGTTCTTATCTTTTAATTAATCTAAACTCCCCCTTAGTTTAACTGAATATGCATACATTTATCTTTTCTTTTACTCCTTCTAGAACCTGCTAAGATTCCAGTTGTTTTGTTATTGATTTCCTTCAGTTGGTATCTCAGTCCATAGATTAAGGTGTTTGTCTTTTCATCCTTTGGCAGACTTAGGCAGACTAGTCCATTTGGCAAAGATTATCTACAAAAGCATGGCCAAATGGAATCCAAGGAGACTGCCAGATATCTATTTTTTCCACATCAGAGAAGCAAATCATAGATGGTCCAGCTTTTCTGCCCTCCAAGTCTGGGATTTAGGGTGGGAAATACCAACGGATGGGAGAGTCCAAGCTGCCTACTTGAAGGTCTCCTTGTGGATTTGGTGAAGAACTCATTCGGAATAGACACAAGCTGGACTACTACACCTCATCTTCCAGCCTGCCAAAATGGTTCCTTCTTAAAATAAGTCATATTCCCAAAGTAAGCTTTTATGCTTACTACTTGAAATTTGGAATGTCTCCCTCTAGAACCAGAGTCACAAATAGTGATTGGCATCCCAGGCTAGCCTAAGGTGATGTAATAGGAGTACTATAGAACCTATTTCACCTACATGTCAAAGTTTTTATGCGGAAAAAATAGTCATACTGAGGACTTGAGTCAATAGGATATGAAACTACCCCTCCCTGTTTCCTACATGGTCCATAAAAGTCTAGGTCGGACCCTAAGAGGTAAATAATAATGTAAGAACAGCAAGACACATTCTCCAGGGGCAGAATGATGGCTTGGGGGCATCAGCGGGGAGAATCTTGGTGGCACTAGGCTTTCACAAAGGCAGCAGGGGTGGTCTGGTTACCGGTAGGGACTGAAGTGGCGGGCGAGTGGAAGAGAAAAGCTGGCCCTGAGAATAGGTCAACCAGAAACTTAAACAGTGGTGAAAAGGAAGTGTCCTCAAGCTGAGGGCAAGAGGAAGAGAAAGGGAATTCCTGCCACAAACCAACAGGGGAAATCCCCTGGTTTGGGTTGCTATTCACTCGGTCACGGGACTAGGAATATTCATCATTTAGTCATTTAACCCTCCCAAATCTTACTTTCCTTCTCTTAAGGCTTCTTCAGGTCAAGCTTCCTGTTGTCAATGAAAATCTGCTTCAGGCTGGCATATGTGCAATGCTGCTCAGACTGGCTTTTCGTCTACATTGGTTCTAAATCAGAGTGATTTTGCCCTCCAGGGGACACTGGGCAATGTCTGGGGTTATTTCTGGTTATCACGGCCGGGGAGGGGGAGCTACTGTCATCTAGAAGGTAGAGACCAGGGATGCTGCTTAATATCCTACGATGCACGGGACAGCCCCCCACACCAAAGAATCATCCATCCCCAGATCTCAACAGCACCACGTTGAGGAAGGCTCTAACTTCATAACTGTGCTACGGTAACTTTTTGTTACTTGCTACTGTGCTCAGGATGTGTCTGAGCAAGGGCTTAGAGCACACAGATCCTGCAGATTATTCAAACTCCACTGTGAAAATCATGCTCAACTAAGAGAAATCCTACAAACAATCAACTTCATTCTTCAGAATTAACAGAGTATGACACCTGATTTTTAACCAGAGAGATACAATCAAGAGAGCATTAGAACTATGGTAGCACCAGGGTCAAGCTGCAGCTTTCTAGAGCATGGTGCTGTGCAAGCTCCCACGTGAAGGCAAACCCTGCCACGGATGCCACATCCTGCTTCTTAAGCATCCCCATCAACAACTGTTGTATTCCTCACTCAGCAGCCAGTGCCAACCCGGGAGGGTCAGCTAGCTCCCAAAACAATCCTCTCTCCCCAGGAAACTGTTTACTGCGCAGGATGTGTGAAAGAGGACAAAAGCAGTGTCACTAATCAGGGCACAAGTCGTTCTGTGACCAGGACGGGGGCCAGAAGCTTTCTCTGGTCCTCTCTTTCTTCAATGGAACAGAGAAAGAGTTGGGCTTAGTCATCTCCAGTCTCCCTTTCAATCCCCACTGCCATGATCTGTGCTCTTCCCAGATGGTAATGAGAAGGGGGCTGCTCCAAAGAAAGTTGGGAAAAGCGACCTCATGAAGCCCTCTGCCGCGAGGGCTCCCATGGTGGGGTGTCTGTGAACACAGCAGACGAACCACCCAGGCAGTAAGCAGTCCCACAAGAGAAGCCTTTTCCAACAAAAGCGAAAAATGGCCCCAAGCTTGACAGAGCAAGTCTCCGTTGAGCTCCAGGCTGTATTAGAAAGGATGATGGTAAGAAATCAAGGAACAATCTCCATGTGTGCGCAGCGGGGAAAGGACTAATCATTACACTCTGGCCTCGCTCGTCAGCCACAGCCTCCTGCACAGATAGCCATCACCTCCCGAGCACCCTCTGCTCATTAGGAAGGAGAGAGCAAGAGCACAGTGCGTTTTTAGCCGTGTCTTTATAATAAAAATCGCAGACAAAAGCAAAATGGGAAGGCAACAACACCACCAATTTGAGGAGCCTTTAGATGTAATGGGCAAATGCTTTAGGTATTTACATCCATTTGGTAGAGACCCAAATTAGTTCTAGGTCTAGGGAACTGCTCAGCAGGACTGAATCATCTGCTGGGAGAGTTTCCATTCACTGTTCTACTACCATAAGAAAGGAGGCTGTTTTCGTAAGTGTCCCCCCTACCTCCCCCCCCACCAAGATTTTTATGCCATGCTTCTAGAAATTCATATGCTTAGTGTGGCTATTTAAAAGTAACAGTGTCAAAGATATACTCAGGCCCTATCAAGTAGGAAAATAAAAGACTATATTTCTAATCCTCAAGATTTTAAAAATCTGAACATGAATATGCATTAAAAATACGCCACGGTGGGGCATATGCAAGAAGAAGTGGGACTAATAAAAATCTGTTTTTCCACCCTTTCAACTTTATCACAACTGGCTATGTTTTTCCAGCAGAAACACCGGGATTTGAATATGTGTTTGAAATAGGAGGCCTTTGGATAAAGCAGGTTTGTTTTCTGGATTTGTTTTTTGTTTTGTTTTATTTTGTTTCAGGAAGAGCTGGTACTTTTGAAAAACATCTGCTATATGCATTTGCGAGTCCCGGACAACCACCATCTCACGACTTTTTGCCACATGCTGTTGAGGGGGAAATGGCAGGTACTCTCACCGCAATTTCACTAAGAAACAGACAGTGAGGGGTTAAACATAGGAGCCCTTTCCATCCCCTCCTCCCAGTTCCACCTCCTGCTCCTCATTACTATCTTGCACTCTCTCCCCAAGCCACCCCAAGTGAAAGGAGGGAAAAGAATCACCTTCAACTCCTGTCACTGCCATTGAAAGACTGCAGAACTCCAGTACTTTTCTGGTAAAATGAAAGGGCAGATGCCAAGAGTTGAGTTCCCTTTCACTGCAAAGAACTCTAACATGGCCGAAGTGCTACAAAAAAAATCAATAGCAGTAATGATTGCCTTTTTTGGAGCGCCGGGCAGTCAGCTGGACAGGGGGCATTGCTAAGCCCAGGCACACTGCCTGGATCAAGCCCCACAAACAAGCTTCACAATAGAGAAGCATGAGTAATTTATTTATTAAAGAGATAACTGTAAAGTCTGATACAAACGGACAAGTGTAAATCCTTCAACGCACAGACCAAATGCTTGGCTTGGTGACCATAGAATGCAATGAGCAATGAAATCTAGGTTATGTTACTCAACTTCTAAAAGTCTAATGCCCCTTTTTTAGCCTTAAAAAGATGACCGCTCCACATGCGGAAAGAAATGGCCTGCAAGGGAGAGCTCTTGGGGGGCTCCCCGATTACACTGAACCCACACAGGAAGTTGAGGGGAAACCTCTGTGACTAGTCTGTACTAACCCAGTCTTCCGTGTATGAACACGGGGCAGATAAGGGAACTACTCCATTTCAACTTGGCTCTAAAGCATTTTACATTCCTCAGAAGAACGCAAATCTAACCAATAATTGCCCAAACAATCCCTTCTGTGATCATTTTTCCCCATATTGTTCAGAAACGCAGTGGTGATGGTGCATTTCTGAGATTCTGAGAACAAGAGACATCTCTGCGATCTCAATTTTACATTTGAAATTGTTCTTTCATTGCCACCAACCAGGAAACATAAGCCAAAAATAAAGAGGTCTAAAACACGGTTAGAAAGTGGAGCTTGAGTTAATGAGCAAATTAGAAAAAATATTATGTCACTTGCCATCAAATGTTATCTGTCAACTGAAAATAAAAATCCAAAGAAAGAAAGGTTTCAAACAGTCCTTCTACAATAAGCTATTGTATGGTTCATAGGTCTGGGTCATTCACAACTCCCGGAAATAGCTGCATGTTCGCCAAATGCTCTTATTTTGTATGTTCTCACGGGCTTTCAGGACTTGTGCAAATTGTTTTCCAAGCACCATCCGGCCATAATGACCAGGTTACTACTGATAATTATGCTTGCCTGTCTATAGGTTTGTCAGCTAAAGAAATCCACAGACGGCTGTCATAATGAGCAGAAATCTACTTCTGGCACAGCTGGGCTGACCACAATGCATTAGAAAAACAACCATCTTTGCAATAACCAGTTCTGGGCATCACTGGTTAAAAAAGACTAGTTTCCTGTTTTTCTCAAAAACTTCAGAGTGTGGGTATTGCTATTTTTTACCCCACCCACACCTTTTCTCTTTAATTGTTGAAGATTTGGTGCTGTAAACACCTAATCATGGGCATTTTTTTTATATTATAGCTCAGGGTTTAATTTTAGGTCAGATTTATCCTTTCCAAGCCAGAGTCTGCCCTGTGCCAAGGTGTGGGTAGGACAGAGAGCTGGGGGAACTGGGTTGGGGTCTTCAGGAGGAAGGGAGCATCCCCCTGAAAATGGGATCTCAGCCCAGGCTTGGGCTACACCCCACCATTCTATGGCTGGGACCAGAACCAGGAGCAGGACAATGGTTGGTTCAGGTTGGCTGAATCTGGCTGGAGTCTGGTGGTCTTAATACTGGCACAAAGCATCAAGTGCCCTGCCTGACATATCATCTCAATTATTCTAAGCTATTCCCCTTCCTCACTTTGAAATGTTAATTCCTTTCTTTCCAGGAGAGACCTAAGTACTCATATGCAGTGCATATTATCACAAGGGCGGCTGCTTCTTCTGCCTGACCCCATAAGGGGTCACCCTCTCCCATACCCTCTCTCCACCTAATTAACACACATACACACAGAGCGTGCATGCTAGTAAGGCTGACATATATCTGTCCCCCATGGCAGGACAGAAGCTTCTCCGAAGGGCAATACTGCTTTGTTTACCCCTTGTATCTCTGACACATGAATAGTGCCTGGAAAATAGCAGATGACTGATTAATATTTGCTGAAAATGAATGCCCCCGCCCCACACACTGTTAATTCATGACCACCTTTAGCTCACCTCTTACTCCCGTGTGCCCAACTCTGTGGAAACCCTCATCCACTGTACTGTAGTTTGTTTGCTTCCACCTTTCTTATGAACCCAGAGCTCCTGGAGATGGAAACTGCACCCTGCTCAGGACCTAGCATGTAACAGGTGTTCAATAAACATCTGCTGAATGGTGTTAAATGCATCACCTGTGATTGCCTAGTTTGGGGGCAGGGCCAGTACAGACACTGTAGAAATATAAAAAGGAGTAAAACACAGATTTCTATCTATAATTTTTTCCTTTACCCACACTTTAGCTTCTGGTCACTACTAGAAAAGTCTGGGATATTTCCTCAGTCAACAGCATCAGCTCAAAGGCAAGGCAATAAGAATTAAGCTGCATAAACTTGTCAAAACAAGAACCAGAGGAAAAAAGTTTCAAAGGAAGTTGAAAACAAAATGTTTATTGCTGTCCTGCTAGGCAAGAAGTTGAGGTAATATCCTCTGAAAGTCACTGAAGGGAAAGGATGCTAACCAAAATCTTCATTTTGGTTAAACTTCACAATAGGGAAAATGTAAACATTTTTTCCTCCTATAGATTCTCCTTTTAAAAGAAAGGCAGAAATTCATCAAAGGCCTCTCTATCCCCTCAGACCTTCTAAATTTTTTCTGAACTGTAAAAGGGATGAGAAAAACTCTGAGCCACAATTACACGCTGACTTTACATGATTCTCATAATGTTAAGAAGAACCAAGAGGATAAAAATTTAAATGAGCAGAAATAAATTTATAGTGTTTATCATCCGTTTCAAGATTTTTAAAAATTACTTATATGTACACTCATAAAGTTCTACAAGCTGTCCGTTATTGCCATGACTAGCTCCGGAAGTAGGCCTTATTCCTAACAAATTTTGCAACTTGTCTAAGTAATAAATGGACTTTTTAAGATGAGGTAAATCCTCTTTGATTCCTATGTGCTTCATTTAATTATGAAAAAAATAAAAGAGAAACAGAACTTAAGTCAACCACCATTTCACAGAAGACTTGGATCAATTTTCAAGGAAATTAAAAAGCTACTTAGTGCATGTATACATCAATTGACTGAAAAACACAACGGAGCCACATACCAACAGTGACACATGAAGGCAATAAGACAGCATACATTGAGCTTAAGTGCATTCACAAAGGAAAATGTTGGTTAGAATAACAAAGCCTCTTTGCTTTTGTATGTTTGGAAATAAACATGATCATTGTTATATTTTGTTCCTGAGGAGCAAAATCTTTCCCTACTCATTGACAGATCAGTTAAAATGACCTTCCCCAATATTAATACTCACATGATTGATCTCTAAGAAGCAATGTGCTAATAATGACAAGCTCTAAAATATGTACTATAGGCTTGAGATGAATAAACCATAGTTTCTATATATGAAAAAAAATGGAATGCCATGTCTCAAATAAATCCAAGGTCAAATGCAAGAACATTTGATGTTTTGATTTGATACAACATGACCAATCCAACAAAATAATTCTGTTTCTTTTACCTGCCCTTGGATAAAACAGAGCAGCACCATACAAATAACACAGATTTATAAAAGACATACATATTTTGCAATCAGGCTGATGCAAAAAACAATTTAACATTCCGAGAAATAGATCTTTTGGCTTTCTTTCCAACTCATTAATAAATGCCCTTGAAATTATCCCTCTCCTTCTGAACAATTTAATGTTGGTTTAAGTTCTAAGTTGCCAGCCCCATACTTTCAAATTATAAATAGATAAAATTCAGTGTATGGACCTTCTTTTTAGAAAAGGATTCCATTTCAAAGTAGACTCCTAAGAAAGAAATGGTAAGCAGACCAGATAGCATGGCAACCTTACTGGAGATTAGAATTTGGTCCACCTGCAAAAGCAGATGGTTACTCTGGACAGCTGCAGGAAGATGGGGAAAATAGCTTGAGAGCTATTGATTTCTGTAATGATCAAAACCACCACCAACAACAATGAAACAGCATTTAGATTTTCATAATGTTACTTGAAAATTTTCTCAGGAAATTTTAGGTTTATAAAGTTAAGGAGGCACATCAGCCTGGCAATCTCTGTAAGCCTCTGTTATCAATATTTTATACCTGAATCTTTTCGCTGCCTTACGTTCTCTTTTCCCACTATATAAATCTCCATAACAGACAAGAAACACTAATAAATGAAACATGGGTTTAGCTAATATAATTACAAGAAAGAATGAAACAAATTTATTGTACTAGATTCCAGATGTGAAAGACAAGCATCAGTTCTTCCTCAAACAACTTTACTACTTTCAACAGTTAATATATATATTATATATATATACTATTTGCTACAACAGCAAATCCATAATGGATGAAATATAGAAATATAGAAAATATTTAAAATATACAAAAACAGAAAAAACAGGTTTTGTTATATTTTGTTATATTTTTCTTATAAATTCTCTGCGCCCAGCTCCATACATAATATACCACAAAATTTAATATGAAACCTCAGATATCAGAACTATATGTATATAGTTTGGATTTCTTTAATATAAATCCTAAATACAAGCCAAATCTTTTCTCAGCCTTGTCATTGCTCCTGACATTAACGCATATACTGTTTTTGTTTTAAAACCCTAAATCTTTTTGGAAATTATGGATTAACTTCTTTAGACTATTACTGGCTATTAATAGTTACTATGCATAAAATAATTCCTACCATAATTGCTTTCTAAAGAATCAAAAGGCTCACAAGATATAATATTACAAAATATTTCTAAAGACAGTGCATTGCAAATATCAAATTATGAATCCTTCTACAGATTTACTTGAATTCTCAGAAGAGGAAATAAAAGAAGTTTAGAAAGTCTTTCCCCAAGACGTCAAATTCAGTAGTAAATGTCATGCCAGATTTAGAGTAAATCAGAAGTATCAAATAAAAATTTTCACAATACTTCACAGCTACCTACATCTAACCACGCTTTACATGCTACACATTTTGAGGGCTCACTCTTGATAACTCAGGGACAGGTGCTAGGATCCCATAAAGAATAAGATGGATTTCTTTCTATTGAAAAGCCCACATTCCATTGAGAATTGATTCAAGGAATATTTATAGTCCACATGTCCCTAAAACACATTTATAAGCAAAATCTTTATTTAAATTTCATCCTTACTATTTTACAGAGCTTTTGTTCCAGTGTGGAAAAATGTTTACTGCTATAAACCAAGATCATATTAAAAGGATACATATGTGTTAACAATTCTCAAATTAAACATGCATGATTTACCTTTGCCTCTTCCATTGGAAGGACCACCCAGTAAGCAGTCAGACCAGCAAGAGGGCTGTCAGGGGATCCCTCTCCTTTCTCTCTGCTACCCATGTTGAGGATTCCCCTCTCCCCCTAGTCCTGTAGCCTGGAAGTAGAACCATCTTCACTGGCTCTCTCCCCGACTCTCCAGCCTACAGGAATGTCAGCAAGAGCCTCCCCAGATCCCTTCAACCAAGAACTCTAGAAGTAGCTAAGAAATCAGGAGTGGCAAAGACACTGCTCCCACAATAGCAGAAAGAGCCATGTTCCCCAATGTCACAATTTGTCACTCAGAGTGCATTTTTCCAGAGAAACTGACACCCAGCTATATAACTCCTTACCCATTACTAATACTGCAAGTGCTTTACGGGTCAACTCAGTTTTTGTGACTTAGCAAAGAAAAATAAATATTATCCAAGAAAACTGTTTGTAAGTTGGGGGTGTCTTATGTGCACATAGGAGAAAGAAACCGGAATCTTTACACATGATGCTTATTCATTCAATAATTTTTTGAGCACGTCTTAACTTCTACATATCATACATTTGCTATTACGTACCTCAGTTAAATGCCCTTATTCTGCTCTTTATTGCCTGTTCTTTTCTTTAAAATATTGCCTCTTTTGGAATTTCAGTTCAATCCACCCCACCTCCCCGCAAAATTAAATACAAGGAGGGGCAAATTCACTGCACACAATCTGTCATTTGCCTGGATGATACTTTGATTACGTCCCTCCACATTCTCCTTTCCTCAAAGGCCCAAACCCCAAAAGAATAAATTGAGTGCATTCCCTTACAAACTGCAATTATCTCCCATGGGGCTGAAACACCTAGGCAAGTGATCAATTCTCACCTCCCATAATATATATGCATATATATGTGCTAGAGCTTAAAATTAAAAAATAGACTCTTCAAAAATCATTTCCTCTAGCAAGAGTTTTATTACAGTTTATTTGGTTTTTGTTTCTGTTGTTGTAGTTTTTTATTCTCTGATAGGAAATTAAGTATATTGACAGTCACTACTGCTCTAGAAAAACCAAATCTCCTCTAAATGATCTTAGGTATCTAACACGCTGCCATTTTTATAATTCAAGAAAGAGTTTGGACTGCTATATATAACCCAAGAATTCAAATTTTGTTTTCTATTGTATTTCTAATTGATTATTCAATTAAGATATGGGGTGGTGTGCCTTAATGCTGTCAGGAACATTATAAGGAAATGCTGAGTGAAAGACATAAAAATCATAATTTTCATTAAAAATCAACCAAAAACGACACTAAGGTTCTGTTATGAACTAGTGAGAGTCTCAACCTATTAAACTGAGAAGAGCAGAAATGGAAAAACTTTTAAAGACTACTGTTACCATTCGTTTTCTCTTTTACTCGGTTCAAAATCCTTGCATAATGAGTACAGTAATACTTACTACATGCATATGAACCTACCACTTCTCTTCTTTTGCAGTTTAATCAGGTGGCTGACTTCAGGCATACTATAAATTATAATGACAATTTAATTACTTCTCTAATGTGCACACTTAAAAGATTTATAAACAGGAATAGAACAGCCCAGTACATTGAAAAAGAGGCACACCCAATGAAATGAAGCACAGCACAGGACGATGACAGAGACAAATGATTTCTCGAAGACAGAGTTGAACCAGAAGGGGTTTTGCATGCTTCAGGAAACAACTGCTCTAGTGTCTCTTGACGGATTACGAACAACCTTTACAGGCTTCTTTGTAACCTTGACTGTCTTTACAGGGAAGGAGCTGGACCTGCCCTACTTTGTTGGTCAGCGATGCCTTTCTGAGCCTCCTCCAAGAAGACTTCTTCTTGTCGTGAAAAAGCACAGACTTCTGAGATGGTCAGACCTTGGTTCAAATCCTTCCTCTGCCACTGGCCACCTGTGACTTTGAGTTGACCTTCCTGGGCTTCAATGTCTTCCTGTGTAAAGTGAAGAAAATCCCTCCTTTGCAGGGCTGGGTTGGAAATCAAATTAGATAGACCAGACAGTGCATTAGTTAAGAGGCATACTTCAGCCTCTTACTCCCTCTAACCGAGCACATTATTTAGTCTCCTTATGCCTCAGTTTCCTCATCTAGGAAAGGGGAGGGAGTAACAGTAACTGCCTCACACGCTTGTGGGAGAACAAGTGAAGTTAACGCACCTAAAGCATGCCCGCCTGGCACATCATAAGTCCTCAGTAAATGTTAGCTATTAAGAAATCACTGAGCATGATCATTGGCACACACTTCTGTTTCCCCAATGCCCAGCCACACAGATATTTCTAGCAATGAACAGTTCCTGAAATTTCATCTCTGCTGTAAAGCTTTCTTTTGGAATTAGGTAAGAGCTTACTCCTTTATCTTTTTGCCCTATGTATATGCATCCACATCAAAGTGCCTATCTTTAAACTTAAGTCTCTAGAGCACAAGTATTTTGTCTGGAAAGTTGTTTCTGTGAGGCACCTGCAGTCTTATGAATCTGGACATGTCAACGGTTACTCAGAAAACATATGGACAATCCCAAAAGCAGTGTGTACTTTGATGTTAATGATAAGGAGGAGAATTATTGCGTGGACTAATATGTAAAGTTGTAGAAAGGGCTTTCTTTTTATCTTTAAGGTAAGTCTCTCCCTTAATTGATTTAACCATATCAGGATTTCATTTTACCCCAACTGGATTAAAATGCAAAGAGACTCAGCCTAAAAAAGGTCAATTATCCCTTTCTAACTGCTTAAAAGAAAAAATTGTTTCTCATTCCTTTGAACTGTCATTATAAAAAAAAGAAAGATGAAAATTGAGCTACAATCTTTTAAAGGTTTTATTTATTTATTTATTTATTTATTTATTTATTATTTGAGAAGGGAGGGAGGGGCAGAGGGAGAGGGAGAAATCTCAAGCAGACTCCGCACTGAGCCCGTAGCCAATGCAGGGTTTGATACCATCACCCTGAGATCATGGCCTGAGCCGAAATCAAGAGTGGGACCGAGCCACCCAGGTGCCCTGGCACTACAATTTTTTCATGGGGATTTTTAGTTCTCTTCCCTGCCCCCACAGTAAATTGGAGAATGGGGGAATATGGAAGATGGGGAATAAGGAGCTCAGTGGGTTATGAAGAATTTTTTTTAAAATGTTTTATTTATTCATGAGAGTCAGAGAGAGAGATAGAGAGGGGCAGAGGCAGAGGGAGAAGCAGGCTCCCCGCCTAGCAGGGAGCCCGATGCAGGACTCGATCCCAGGACCCTGGGATCGTGACCTGAGCCGAAGGCAGACGCTTAACCATGTGAGCCACCCAGGCGCCCCAGGTTATGAAGAATCTTATGTAGGGTTATGAGGAATCTTAGGTAGGGCTATACTGACTCCCATATTTCTAACCAGCTCCGGTAAGTGTGGTGTTAGTGTTCCCTCTAATAAGCAGCTGGATATGTGCCTTGGTGTAAATATTTATTTTAATCAAAATACACTTAATTAGAAAGCACCACTGCCTGCTTATATCAGAAAACAAACATTTTACTCTTTTGTTATTATGTATTTTCATTTGTCTTTTTAAAAACTTTGCATGCTATTAAAAATCAAGCCTTATGTTTACAACTTCACAGAGAGGCTGCAGCCAAAACTAATGAACACTACCCATTCATGAGTGTTTCTTATTACACAAGTCAGGCGATTGTATATATTCAACCAATTGTTATTAGCTATCAGTGGTATTTATCACTATGGCATCCATCTACTATACATTTGGTCAAAGATAAAACAAATAATCTGGCTTGAATTGCCCTCTATGAGCCAGTTGTTGTCATCACAGATTGATTGCAACAGATATGCTTTTGATACCCAGAACCTGAACACACCATCCCTGATTCTTCCTCCACCCACTTCTGTGACAGCTTTGGTCAGCAACAGCTGCAGCTGATATATTACTCTGCTTGTCTGAGTACATGGCAGAAGTATAGAGATTAGATGACATAAAGCCGTGAATACTGGACATAGTTCTTCTAAAGCTTTCCTGAACTAGACAGAAAAAAAAAAAAAAATGAAAGAGTCTGTATGTGCCATCAGTTACTTAGAAAACATGTGGGCAAATACCTGCTTTCAATAATTAAAACACTAACAGCGAAGGAGTAGCATGCAAGAGTTGGAAAGTAGCCCAGTGTTTTTAAGACAATGAAAATTCCAATAGGATCCCATGTGAAGTTCTTGAAATGTTGCGTTAGAACAGGCCGCTTATTTTTGTAGACGTTCTTATTTTTAAAAAGAAAAAGAAATTCCCAACAGTCTCAGGGTCACCCATCTAAACAAGCCAGTTTCAAGCTTTCTATATTATCGTTTTATACTGCTAATCTGGCACAGATTAGCAACAGAAAGGAAACATATGTCTATCATCTTAAAACTAGAAAGACATCACATTGCAAGACTGCTGTGTCAGAAATTTCCGTTTTTAAGAGTGACACAGTGCTTAAACAATAGTTATCCTACTGAACTACAGTTCACTTAACCTCACGGTGCAGCTGATGATTGATGAAGGGTCAAGAGGGTAGCAGACTTTGGGTGCACAACACTTCAATCCTTTATCAGAGATGGCAAGAGGCCATGTACTACAATAACGGAACAAATACTTCCTTTTACCGTCCAGTAAATTCCTTCCTCTGATTGGCTAAAGCTTCAGCCCATGGTTCACAGAATAAAGATATGTTCTATCGTTAGTAAAACACATTTTACAAAGCAGCCCCTTAATTCCTGGGCCAAGTGAAATGTCTGTTTCTCCATGGCAGTCCATAACCAGGTGTATTTCTCTGCCTCCTTATGCTAAAGCATCTACTAAAAAGACCATAAAGAGACTTAGAAAACCCAACCTCAGCACTTTTTGCACTATTACTTCATTGAGGCAGATGCCCATCTGTAAAGGCAATTAAGCCTTTCAGTAGGTGCAAGAGGAACACAGAGAATGTTCTAATCAGAGAGAGCTATCATTTCCATTTATTTGAAGTTTTTAAAAAACACTATCAAGTCATGGTTATAAATTAATTCAGAATAAAGGTGATATATCTATTTTGAAAGAAAATAAGGAGACAAAATGTTCATCCAAATGTTTGGAATTCTGGTTAATTGGATTTGTTATGATAACTGTTAATCAGAAAACCCATTTTGTTGAAAAATCTTATTTTTTCATAATGTGTAAGTACAATGTATTGCCTCTATAGTATTTTCTCCCCCTTGGTGTGATTCTGAACATCTATTCAAAATTATAGAATAATCCAGATTTACTCAATGCAGAAGATTTGAATATATACCAAAAATCCTAGATCAGTGGTTTGCAATCCAGGATGATTTTGCTCCCTCAGGGTCATTTGGCAATGTCTGGAGACATTTTTGGTTGTTAGGACTGAGTACAGGGGGTACTATTGGTATCTGCTGGGTAGCGGCCAGGAACGTTACTAAACATCCTACAATGCACAAAACAGATCCTCCACAACAAAGAATTGCCCAGACCCAAATGTCAAAAGTACCAAGGCTAAGCAACCCTAGCCTAGATGTTGCTTCAAAAAAATCACTGTTGCTTACCTCCTCTCTGAAAAATAAAGCGCTCATAGACAAAAAAAAAAAAAAAAAAAAAAGTTGTATCATGCTAATCAAACTTTTAAGGCATAAAACAAATGTATTTATTTGCCAAAAATATACGAACTATATACAAACTCATTCAGAGTAGAAAATGATTTAATAAAAACCATGTATTCAAATATAAGACTAAAATCAATTTAATCTTTAGTCGTTAACATGCACGAAACAATTCTTCCAATTTTAAAAATTTGTTTTCAATATTTGTAAAATGCTGAAGCACGACACTGGATTTTCTCTGATCACATGATTTTTAATACGACAAACAGGATAACCAGAACAAGGAGAAAAATCAAACTTTTAAAGCTGTGTTTAATCTTAGAACCAAAAAAAAGAGATAAAACTACATTATATAACAACGAGCATTGTGAAATGTACACGTGAATCACAATCAGAAGGCTTACTTAAATGAAACTAAGGTTTGGATTATATATGTTAGTAGCTTTACTTAGTAACTTCAAGTTCATCAACACAGTAATCCCAAAAAGGCCTGGGTTAAAAGTATATTCATACTAGGAATCTTGTAGCCTATGTGTTCAATTAGTGAACAGGTATTCATTACCTTCCTTCCTAGCAGAAAGGAAAGACTGACGATTTCTCCCCCAGAACACTGATCCGAAACAGCCCTTCGGAGAGATGAAACACAATTTTCACTCCAAGGCCAGCAAGAGTAGGGGACGCTTAAACCTCCCAGCCACAGGGAGGCAAGGCCAGCCCTGAACAGCTGCAGGTTAGTGCACTCAGTACCACAGAAGGAGGTCCCTTGATCCCCACCAGTACCCCTCACTCAGGGTATCTACGGCAGCACAGCACCCTCTGCTCCTCTGGCATTCAGCACCAAGGTTATTATAAAAATGAACATTATTGTATAGCAGAGAAGGACCCATGTACTGGAAGAAAGGAAGTTACCACCTGAGTTCAGGAGATCTGCTTCTCCGACCTCACGGTACCCCTCACTGGCTGCTTATCTATGAGCCAGTCACTGAGTGTCTCTGAGGCACAATTCCCCTACCTGTAAAACGGGGCTGTTGTGAAGATGAGGTGAAATGTATATAGAAGACCTTTTGACACCACCAAGCCGCATAAAGCACGTAAATTTGTCCCTATGAAGGATCACTACAGCATATCACCTTCCTTGTTCTTAACGTATCCTCTTTCTCTCTCACCACCCCTCCCTACTCCCTTTCTCCTCCTCTCGAGAGACATATTATCAAAGTCAACCAAATTCTATTAAATAGAACCTAAAACAGTTTAAGAGATGGTCCATTTCATCCCTTCAATATAGAATTTTATTTCCTCTTTGAACCTAGATGAATGAAACGGCTTCAGATCCATTTTTCCTCTTAAACTTCACAAAAGGGCGCCTGGGTGCCGCATTTGGTTGACTGTCCGACTCTTGGTTTCCTCTCAGGTCATGATCTCAGGGTCGTGAGATCGAGCCCTTCGTCGGGCTCCAAGCTCACAACAGAGTCCGCTTGAGATTCTCTCTCCCTCTTCCTCTGCCCCTCCCGTTCATGGACACTCGCTCTCTCAAATAAATAAATAAATCTTTTTTTAAAAGTAAGATTAAATTAAATTAAAAAATAAACTTCACAAAAACCCTGCCATGTAATAAAATTACCCTTATTTTATAATATCGAAAAAATTGAGGCACATAAAGAAAAACTTGCCCAATTTTCACCCAGTTAGAAGTAAGGAAACCAGGACAAGAGGCATGACAATTTAATTCCAGAGCCTACACTCTTAACCACTACCAAGAAAAATCTCTCACTTTAAAAATAAATTTATTTATATGACCAAATATCAGTTTTTGTAAAGTGAGCCTTACAATGTGCAGGTAGCCCAACAGTGCACAGTCACCACACGGTACAAATACCCTGAATCTTTTCCCTTCCTAACCCTCCCCAACACCTCCTGTTCCTGAGAGCCTCAGTCAGGACACAGACGGCAGAACTGGCGAAATCAACTTTTTGCCTAAGACAAGGTCCATCCGTGAACCAAATTTTCTTAAGCTCAAGAAGAAAGTAGCTTCTCCAATGAGATCATCTCTGACGTTGCAGAAGTGAATTACTAGCAAGTCTAGTGAGATAATAGAAAGCAGTGACCACGTGAAAACACTCTTAATCATAATCATACCAACACTTGCTTCTTCACAACACTTCACAGCTCACAGAGTATTCCCACATACATTATCTCATTAGATTTGGGTCATCCAGGCACGAGGAAAGGAGAAGATGTGCAAGTATCAGAAGGAAAAAGGCAAGTCAAGACTGTGTCAGAAAGTCCAAGGAGAGAACTAGTCTTAAATTCCCAAATTTAAACTGGTTACTCCATGGCCAAAAATGCAATTGTAGAGCTTCTGAAGGGCCAGAACAGAACACATCTGCTGTGATCCCAAAATAATTCTGAAATTCTTATTTCTTCTAAGAAAGATAATAAAGCAAAACAAAGCAAAAGTTTTATAAAAATAGTTCTATGTGCTTTTTTATAGGATAAATCAAATCCTAAAAATACAAATTTAACCTTATGGAACACACTATGTGCATAGATTCAGAAGCTAAAATCACAGAAACACGTATTTCTAAAAGTACAATTGCATACATTTGCATTAACACCTCATTCGACCCCCCTTCATGTTGAGCTCTCATCTCTGCAGTCACTCCTACCTCTTGAAAGCGGCCACAAATGACTTACCTTTGCCTGTCTGCCCCAAGCCTAACACAGGATTTTGCACATGGTGGGAACTCAACCAAGGCACTGATTGGCAAATTAATGGAAATTAAGCTGGTAGCCCATTACTATGCAATAAGTGGTCTTAAAATATGTGCTGTTGAAAGCACACAGACGAGCAACCCTAAACCCAGCTGATATGCAACTTTCAGCAAAAGTAAGCTGCAGATGTTAAGGGCACTGCAACAAAAATGCTCCTTTTGAATTTGACAGCTCTGTCATTCAGGCCCTGGGGTAACGCGCAGGGAGGAGCAGTCCTTTAAAACTACTGTGGTATCTTCTAAATCACTGCCATTACCCCAGAAAACCCCAGGAAGTGGTTTGATTGAGTAGCTGGACCAGTGCGTAGGTATCAGCTGATGTCTCGCACACATACACACAGGTTGGTAACAACGGGGACATTGTGAAACCAGGAATAACCTTCCCCTCTCTTCAGTAGTTTGGGAAATCATTTCTAACCCAGTGAGTATATAACTTGGGAACAAGTCAAATGGTTAATTATTCACTGAGAGATTAGTAATTAATCTGTTTTAGACCAAGGACTGTAGGACCTGAATAACATAAGGATGTCCGATGTCTGGAACAATGAGTCTTTGGGACCATTTCCAAAAAGCAGCAATCTTTCCTCAACAGTGATGACTAACCAAGAACAAAGCCTAGGGGCAGGCAGCTACTGGCAAAACCTGCCCAAAATGGACAGTGATTTCATAAAACCTTTCAAACTCACTTTATTTTAAAATATAAATTGATGACATCTTTTTTCTTTTCAATAAATGATTGGTGAAAATCAAGGTACTACTCAGTGAAACACCTTTAAACAGCATTCACATCTTTACTCGAAAATGAAAGGAAAAAGTCCAAGTCACCCTGCCTAACCAAAACTAAGGAGGTACTGTGATTTATCGAAACAGGGAGGTTTGAACTAAATATTTACCCCTTTCCTGCAACTAAGTTAGCCCTTTTATGGCCAATTTTGAGAGTTAAAGTAAGATTTCATGCAATACTGGGTTTCTTACAGTTCATAAATTTCCCATTTGATATTTTTTCAATGTATTATTCCCATAGTTTCCACCCTTTTTTTGACTAAGGCACCCCTAATCCACTATTTCTCTGTATTTCCAGTCTCCCCAATCCCAACCTCTGTAGATATTAATTCTCCACAGGATCTAACAAGGTCACACCAGCAGCCATAAGACACAGCTTTTCCATCACCCATATGGGCAATGTTCCCATAACAGAAAGGATTTGCAATGCCAATCTTAAAAAGCATTACACAGCTTCTTTCCAGACACCATGCAGCTCAGACAATGGCATGAGGCTGCTGAATAGAAACACAGAATCAAGATTCACCTGCCTCCAGTCCTCAGTAGTATAGCCAACACATGCTCTCCCAGCTCTCCCATGCAAAACTACACCAACCTTTTGGGAAATCCTTCACATCTACTCACTAGAGGGAAGCGGGGAGGGGGGGGGTGTTACCCCAAACAAGATATTTATAGAAGCAGACTTTTTTCTCAGCTTTACTTTTGCAAAAGAAATGGATGCCTTCTTGAATAAAGCTGTTTATGCAAAACAGCAAATTCTGGGATAGACTGAGAATCCAATCACTGGCATTATTTAGAATTACAATACTAGTCACAAATAATTGATGTGCACAATGATTACCAGGAACCACTACGTGCCTTTAATGTTATTAAACATAAAAAAAATATTGTAAGTGTATTTGACTGAATTCTTTGAAAACAATTAATCCATGAATGGAATCTAGGGTTATTCTTCATTTTGAGCACACATGTCCCAGGTACTCTGGATTAAGAGGAATTAACCATTTGTGTATACTGAATTAAGCATAATCATAGAGCATTAGGATCACACACTAAGTGAAGAAACAAAGCTGTGATTGTCCTCAACACTAGCTCTTCCGAGCTAGCCCATGGACATTTTAAGAACGGCTTCTGAAAGGATGATAATAAATCAAGAATAGATGAGGTGTTCCCCGGCTCCTGAAATTTTTTGAAGGTGACCAGTAATTCTTCTAATTGTGTGAGGAATGAGTAATGTCCTTCTAAAACACTGTGTTTTCAGGGATCTGACCAACGGCAATATATATATATATATTTGTACCAATTCCTAAGCAGTTAGCATGACTTTTGCTTGGAACAGGAGGACATACTGTACTTAAATTTACCCACTACAAATGGTTCCCCTCCACTCAGCCATTGCTATTAAAAGAACCAAGCTGTTCTAAAGACAAGCAGGAAGAGGATATCCAAAATGTGTAGGTGGGATATTTTCATAGAGCTTCTCTAAATTCCAAATACCTGAACAAACAAAACCAAGTTAAAACCCCAACTCAAGCTCTAACCCAAATTAATTAGAAAAACAATGTCCATGTATTTCTCTGCTCAGTTCTATCTATGAATATATTTTTATAAAAAATTGTTATGGTAAGACCGCTTACAAATATTTGCAAAAAACCATGTCATCCTAAGTCTAAATTTCTTTTTTTATTTTTTCCAATTTTTTTCTCCAGTTTGGGCTTAATAAAGATATACCTATTTGCTTTTTAAAAATCTATTTTGGGGCGCCTGGGTGGCTCAGTTGGTTGAGCGACTGCCTTCGGCTCAGGTCATGATCCTGGAGTCCCTGGATCGAGTCCCGCATTGGGCTCCTTGCTCGGCGAGGAGCCTGCTTCTCCCTCTAACCCTCCCCCCTCTCATGTACTCTCTCTCATTCTTGCTCTCTCAAATAAGTAAATAAATCTTTAAAAAAAATAAAAATCTATTTTGTCCCACATGAATTAGTAAAACAGTCTGAACATTCTCAGTGTTCTGAAAGCAATGTTTTTGAAAGACATCATGCCCTTATTATTGAGTTATAAGGGATATACTGAGTATGCCCTGTATGCTTGCACCATAATAGCTGCCATCGGTATGCAAGATTTAGCTAACCATTTAGTACAGGCAAGACATGTATACATAAAATGATTACATTCCCCTCTGAGGGGTATAGACAAAAGGAGAAGAAGGAAAATCCTTAAGGAATTTGGCTAGCATGGAAGAGAAGGAAGGACACTAGGGGAGAGAATAGAATAAACAAAGGCCTGAAAACCTGAAAAAACACAGTCCATTTACATGACATTAAGGAGGTCAACCGGACTGATCAGAGGGCTAGAGATGTGATAAAAATTAAAACTGTCTAGGTAGGACAGGTTCAGAGGTCACCTGTCCTAACACCTTTGTTTTACAGATAAGGAAACCAGGCTCAAGGTGGTGAATATATCAACAAATACTTTGAAGTGCTATTTACTCTACTAAGCACTGAGTTGCAAGGGTGAGTGACAAAATGTCATTGACCTCAGCAAGTCCATGGGGGCAGGCGGGGTGGGGGGTGGGGTGGAGACAGACAAAAAAAAAAAAACCCACATAAACAATTAAATTGATCATTTTAGGTTAAGTCCTAGGAAGAAAACGTGATAAAAGGTGAACTGGAGATAGAGGGAAGAAACTGCTCAAACCTGATTCACAGATGGCCTGTTCAAATAAGTGACATTTGAGCTGAGACTTGAACAAGGAGCCATACCTGAGAAGATGTGGGTAAAGAGCATTCTAAACAGGAAAAACAGTAAGAGCAAAGACCAAGACAGGAACTACTTAGCAAATTTCAAGAACAGCGTGAAGGCCAACATGGTTGGAGCCTAATAGGGAATGGATCGTGTGGAGAAGGACATGCTGCAGGCCTGAATAGCTTAGGTTTTATTCTAAGGGTAATAAAAATTTATTAGAAAATTTTGAGCAAGGGAATGCATTATATAATTTATACTTAATAGTCTACTCTGTGGAGTGTCAGGGAGGGTAGTGAAGAGCTTTTGCAGCACACTAGGCCAATGTGTGGCCAGAAGGCCCCTGAATATCATAACTTTGATATACCCGTGGGACAGCCAAAGGGGAAGTATT
The DNA here is from genome assembly GCF_002201575.2 of Neomonachus schauinslandi. Taxonomy (NCBI): domain Eukaryota; kingdom Metazoa; phylum Chordata; class Mammalia; order Carnivora; family Phocidae; genus Neomonachus; species Neomonachus schauinslandi. The sequence continues at coordinate 22,736,223 of NC_058410.1, read as the reverse complement.
TAAGTTGGGAACTCAGGAGAAGATCCATTCGTGGCTATAAAACTTTGAAAATTATCAGCATATTCATGGTATTTGAAACTATGTGATTATTGCTATCTGCTAGAAAGAGCATTTAAATAAAGAAGATAAAGGGATTGAGAACAGAGCCCCAGGGGACTTCAACACTTAGGGGAAGGCCAGCAAAGGAGACTGAGAAGAGGCGGTGAGAGAAAAACCTCACAAGGATGGTGCATGGAAGCTGGGAGAACCAAGTATTTTATTAAGCAAGGCATGATGGTCAACTATTCCAAATGCTATGAAGAGTTGAAAATATGAAGACACAGAATGACCACCAGCTTTGGCAAGATGTACGGGAGCTGAGGAACTTGAGACGGTAGTAGATTATGTGAATTTGAGGAGTGCTGGTGAACAGACTCCGTGGTCTACAGCCCCAGAGTGATGAGAGCCTACATTTGTGGGGCCACGAATGGGGATGCGTGGGCTCCAGCGGCAGCTCTAAAGAGCACCTAGCACCAGAGCAAGTTATAATGCCTTTCAACTGTGTACCACTGACAGCAAAAGTCATTTAACAAGGTGGGCGAGAACTATGGGGCGAAATACAAAATGGCTAAGTACTTTTGAAAAATGTCATCACAGGATACATCACATTGACCTGCATTTTAAAAGATGGAGTAAAGATATCTACAAAAATATCAACTTCCTATATTTTTGTTCTTCTCTTTATCATATATTCTCGAGTGGGCTACTTTTATTATTGCTAATACTTTGAATAGAATATAAGCTAGTCTTCCTAACCATCATTCACCTTATTGTACAATCCAACACGTATACTAACAAGCTCATAACATCCATATATGCCTAATTATTTTTAATCAGGAATGTCCCTTTAATTATTCAATTTTTATTAGCTAGCCAGCTAACTGTAACTAGGCCCAGTGAAAAATATAAGTTCACAATATAAATCACTATTTCCAATGAGTACCGTAATAAATAAAAAAAATTAATTACCTAGAAGGTAAATATTATACAACATTAATAGTTCATAATTAAAATCCCATTTCAGAAACATTTCTATTTAATGTTATTTAGAATTTATACATCTTGTTGCCTCCCTAAAATGCTGTACTACCAAAGTCCAAATTGTATCTCATTCCAATATATTGTATATCATTATACCTTTGGTCCAATTAAAGGAAGAAAAGGGGGAAAAAAACCCAGAGTTTGGCACTTAGGTCCTTCATACTCCCCCACACTTTTACTGGTCTTTTAATTCCAACATGAAAGGCACTAGAAAAATGAAGATGTATCTCAGCCTCCTGAGGAATTATGTGATTGTCTCTAGGAGGAATACACCATTACAAGGGGGTAGAAAACAATGAGGATTGTAAAACACTTTTTTTTTTTTTTGGTAACTATTCTTTCTTAGCTTTTCTCGTGAGAAAACTGCACCCCTGAATCATGGAAGCCCAACTTAAAGCATGCAGGGTCACAGACTGATGCTGGGATTTTCTGTGTGTGTGCAGCTCTAAGGGCAATGTCAGCACTCTTGGAATATATTATTTAACTAAGCTGCATACACGTATTTCCTTCGTCGATCTTTATAGGAGTGGAGGCAATTCTTGATATTCTAGACAACTGTCAGGCATATTTTTTTTTATGTCATTTAAACTTCTGATGCAGTAAATTGTCTCCCAAAACTCTGTCAAACCCCAATCATACCGGGCTTCAGTACAATGAGAAAACGAAAACAGAGTGTACCCTAAAATCACGTTACCACAGACTCATTAATCATTGCATTGCTAGCAAATGTTCCAGATTTTAATATGTAGTTCAAAACACAGCTCCACATCCTTCTATGCATAATATTTTCCAGAACTATTCATTTCTAAATAGTAACAAATCTATACATTAATTGATACAACAAGATAATGCATTTTTAAACAAGTTTTCAGACCATTAAGTGCTCTGGGTAAAAATACAAAGCATGCTTCAGAGGTACACCTTCTTGGAGAGAACAGTTGAAGGAGGAAGAGATGGTCCTGGCAGGGGTCAAAAGCCATCCCATAATCCAATGCAAAGTCAGTGGCAATCCTCTCCAAGTTCCATATGAGACAAGCGGGCACTGAGAATGACATCAGAGAAGGACAGAGTGTTGTCTGTGTCTCCCCAGATGTCCTGGCAAGAGACAGACTTTTCCTTATCGAAGGGAAAATCAGTCAGCGGGCGCCTGGGTGGCTCAGTTGGTTAAGCGACTGCTTTTGGCTCAGGTCATGATCCCAGGGTCCTGGGATCAAGTCCCACATTGGGCTCCCTGCTCTGCGGGGAGCCTGCTTCTCCTTCTACCCCTCCCCCTGCTCGTGTTCCCTCTCTCGCTGTGTCTCTCTCTGTCAAATAAATAAATAAAATCTTAAAAAAAAAAAAGAAAAAAAGAAAATCAGTCAGCAAATGTGTCTCAGTTGACAGCTCCAGATCACACCTTTTGAGCAGTGACAGGCCAGTGCCTAGAGGGACACCAAGAGGCCTCTCTGCAATGCTAGAACTAGAGGCACATTGCCTCATCATCCTAATTACAGAAACTAGAGGGTGAGAAAGGAAATGGGGTTCCACAGGCAAGGGGAGACCATGGTGTGGTACAAAGCACCTTAAATTTGAACTCAGAAGACCTGACTTCTATTCCTGGCTTTGCTATTCATAAACTGTGGGGCCCTGGGCCCGTTATTTAGTCTGTCTGATCCTCTGTTGTGTGACTTATACACTTAGGAAGACAGCAACATCTGTCCAATCTGCCATATGGATTTTGTAAGAATTCAGTGAGACTATGTATTTAGAAGCTCTTGGTAAATTATGAAGTCTTGTGAAAATGGAGATTTCTCATTTTAGGCAGGAGCACATCCTTTAAATTGTAGGCAATGGGTAGCCAGGGAAGGTTTTAGATCTTCACAGTAAGTCATTAAAAATGGTATTTTAGGAAGATGAGCCTTGCAGTGGAATAAGGAACTGACCATTGGTAGAGAAACTCGAGTCAGGAACACCATCTAATAAGTTGTAGTAGACTAGGTGTGACATAGCAGAACTTTTCTAGGGTAGTGGTGTTTGAAACACAGGTAGGGGATCTTTTTTGGGTGATGTTAAGCATATGGGATAATAATATATTACAGATGAATGTTACAGGAGCTACCATTAGAACCAATCCTGCAGCCCTCCACTAACATCCTAAATGTAATTCCATGACTCTCCTGGACCTTCTCTTTCTCCTCTATCTCAAACTCAGACCTCTACTTGCTAATGCCAGACTCCCTTCTCAAAATGTTTTTCACTTCCTCACAGCTGCTGAGGAGGCTCTTTGCCCTCATGTGGACTACTGGTCCCTTAATCTCAGGTCCCTTCCCAGGCCATCTGACTTCCCCTGTTTTGGCAACCATGGACCACAGTCAGACATTTCAGCAACACCCTCACCAGCCTTCTACAGTCTTGCCTTATAGCACTCCACCTTCTCATGCCCCACCCCCCTCCAAATGGGGCTCACCCCACAGGCTGCTTTCACTGTTTCCCTGGGTTACATGGCAATACCAGCAAAAACCACTGAATAGTGCCACCTGGGTTGTGATCTCCAACTTCCAATGAATTCTTTCAGGATGAGGATGATGTCTGGTTCACTACTGTATCCACAGAAGCCCATGGCCTGGCATCTAGACATCCTCAATGTATACTGTATGAGTGACATTGATGATATTTGGAAATCCTATAATCCATCTCTCCTATTACTTGGCTTTTCTTGGCTTCCACCTACCCCCTTGCTGCTCCTCTTTATCAGGTTCTATTTTTCTTCCTATCCCCCAAATCAAAGTATTTCCCAGGGTTCTAAACTCAGCTCCTTTATATTCCCCTTTTGTTCACTTTCCAATGGAGACTAATTGCCATCAACAAACACAGGAGAATATTGACATATTTTGATTATTCTCACTAGGACCCAAACTCAACACTCTTGCTAAGAGTCCCACAACTTGAATCCTGCTCCAGGAGGGTGAAGCTTCACAAAAAAAAAAAAGGACTCCAGTGAGAAGGAACAAAGGTCAGAGAGGAATTTGACCCTCCCAGTGGGGACAACTGAGCCTCAAGTGGGATTGACAGGCAAGCCTTTGCCACCAGACACAGTCACCAATGTGTCCTACATTAATGACAAAGAAGCCTCTTTTCTCAGGAATCATTACTTGCCTTTAAAAGTTCAGGTTCTCTGAGGCCTGAGGGCTTTACACCTTTAACGTCATTTAGTGCCCTTCCTCTAAGACAGCCTTTCACCTAAAAGAGAAAGGTTTGCTTCAGCACTTCATTACAAATGGGGAAAACTGACCCATTCCACTGAGACCCTAGTCCCAGATCTGTCCCTTTAGCCTACATGGCTTTCACTCTGACCAAGTGTCCAGACAAAGTTCAGCCTCTCACTGGGCTCTGTATTTTGATTCCTCCCACCCATCACTGCCCAGGCACAACTCAAAGCCACAATTATAACCACAGGTTCCTCATGGCCCTATCTGGACAGAGCAGTTACATAAAATCAAATTTGTCTTTGCCCCAGTGGTTTTTCCTTTCTTTTCTCTGTTCTTGGGACCCTCATTCCTTGGCCACTGGGGCTCAAATCTCAGTCATCCTTGAGGCCTCTAGTGCTCGGTTTGGATCAAGCATGGGACATATGCAGTCTTCTCCCCATACTAGACTCAAGTTTCTTGAGGACAGAGATTTTTATCTTATTCTTTACAGTGAAAAAGGCAAGGATCCTTTTTCATGCTTGGTAATATATATTCCTGGCTTTTCTTGAAGTTATTCCCCCAGGAGGAAGATAAATCATTTATTGGACTATGCTGTGTGGTCTTATGAATACCTCTCAACTCATATAAAACTAACCTAAATAACAGAAGAAAACCATTTTCAATATGACCTTACCTACTTCACACAGAAGTCAGGTTGTGATTTTACAGAAAATGAGGTACTTGTGGGCAATTAGTTATTTAAATATCTATAAATCTCCATGTTAAGAATGTTTCAATGTCCAGTAAAAAATCTACAGGTTTGGAAAAAGGGAAATCTTTAAAATAAAATTCTGCAGCAAGTGAATTTGAGAAGATGAGTGAAGACAGAGTAACCTGCCTGACATATGGCAAGAATCCCCCCACACATGTGCTTAGAAGATATTCCTATCCATCCTTCAGTTTTGAGGCAATCAGATAGCATCATGTAACTTTAGTAAGTTAGAAGAATGCCTTTGATGAAAATTCTTGGACCTGAGATCCATTGCTTGCATTTAAAATAAAATGGCCTGTAAGCTCCTGCTTTCAGGATCGTTAGACCCACACAAAGTTTTCTTTTATAGAAAATATATCTTCTTCCAGACTAAATGAAAAGAGTAGAATATAAAATATTTCCACTACAAATACATCTATCTCCATCCACTGTTGTCTACACAGTGCTTTTCATCTATCCCTGAACTTCCAGGCTCCTATTCTATGAAAGCCCTTCCCTTTGTCACCACTCACCAGGGACTTCTACCCTGCTGACTCAAATGAGGACATCTTGTAGAAATCTGAGTACCTCACGGTGGATCCATGCATCAGTCACTGAGGGACGCTGCCAACCTCCGTCACGGGAAGATTAAGACAACACATGTAAAGCTGCAAACATCGCCCTAACTAATTAGCAGTTTGGTTTCCATTATCGGGGCTGCAGAAGGACTGTGCCCAAAATCACCAAGCTCTCTCCTGACATCACACATAGGAGGTTAGAGCCTTCCAGCTCCTAAGCCCCAACAGATCATCTCCAATGAGAGGGCTTGTCCTTTAGCCACTGTGAAGACCATGTGTTTTGAGTATAATGCTCATTGGTTTACGAGGCCTCTTAATCTTCATCTGTAAATGATGACAGTAAGATATAAAACTTTTTAAAACTTGAATAATCACTAAGAAGAATTCATAAAACTAAGGCATCCTTCAATGCTATTAATGTACCAGTTACCTAGTAAGAAGTGGAAGAATCATTTACCAAATGAAATATTTTTACACCCTCCCAGAATGAGCCTTATAAGTGGGTCATTCAATTGTTCTGACACTATCACTCAGGTATTATCCTAATTGTCGGTGATTTTGAGGGTTTCTTTTTTCCTTATGTAATACTAGAGCAACATACCTATAAGAAGGTAAAATTGTCATATCACCTCAGTGTTTTAGGTAGGCTTGGTGTCTGCATCACCCTTGTAAGCCCTACAACATAATAGGAACCTTAGTTAAAGGATAACATATTAACCAGGAAACTATCAGCTGCACTGACCAAAGTCGATACACCAATCACTCATCTACATTCGAGCAATCTGATTATCCATAAGTAATAAAAGTGTCTCCATAGAAACCAAGTATACAGTGGAATTCATTTGCAGTAAAGGATCTTTAACAAAAAGACTTCAGGCCAAGATTTTGCTCTAACTTAGGTTTACACATCATCATTCACTGGTATCATTAGATATTACACCTTTGGGATTTCACAGTCTTGAAGATTACAAAAAGCTCTGCACATGGGGAGAGAAAAAAAAAAAAAGGTTTGGAAGAAAAGATTTGCATATGTAGTTATAAAAATACCAAAGCAGATTCCATGCTAAGCTCTGCCAAAAAGAGAATAATTACCATTGCCCATCAGTATGCAGCCTTGAAATTATATTCTCTTCTCCCTGCAGAAGCAGTCATCAGATTATCCAAATGAGGTTATCCTGACTAAACTCAAATAGTTCTTATACGGAATAAGCACAATGCAATCAACAGACAAGCAGCGATTTCCCTCCCACACAAACTATAATCTTTTGTGAAATATATTTTTAATGAAGAATACATAGCCCTCCTCCATGTTTGGTTCTGCCCTCACACTCCTCCACATAAAAGCATACATACATTTTAAAGAGAAGGTGAAGAATTTTAGAGCTTCTAATAACATCCCCTACAACATATGCAAAAAGGAATGTTAGCATCTGAACTAACCCCCAAATGTATCTTTTTCATATAATGTCATTCTTATGAAAATAAAGCAAGTGACCAATGGCTCCTGGGGGACAGTAGGCTGAAATAAACATAAACAATGGATCTCACCAAAATTTTAATGACTTCTTTCTAATTAGATGCATTATGAAGGCTTAATTCATTCAACAACTAAAGACTCAAAACCTATGGAACTGAATTTTAATCTTTTGCAAATTTCAAATTATAAATTGCTTGTCATGAGTCATACTCCTTATTCAAAAAGCAAGTTTTTGAAAGGAAAGTTTTTGTAGGTGAGGTTGATAGTGGCACTCATTTTTCTTTCTCCAATCATCTGAATTTTAACTGTTGAAAATTAAAACAATCTGACTGGATAGTTGGAGAGATTTTTACCATTAGTACAGCTAATTGGAAATGAGGCTATAAAAGTAATTATGTGTGCCCATGCCCACCCAATGGAATTGTAAGAGGCAAAAAAGAAACAAAAATCTCTCCACTAGGGCTTATTTGCCCCACAGAGCACCTGTTTCAGGGTCCTAGGCTCTGGGATATATCTCTGAATTTGGTTCCTTGGAGGAAAGCCATTAAGAAATTAGTTACAGTGACAAGTAGCCTTGGTAATCTGTTACATCAAGGGGCTATGCCTTCATTCTGGGGGGAAAAAATAAAGGAATAAGACTTGCTAAAGCCAAATCAATCAATGTTATTTTTCCATAAAGTCATTTTAAAAGATCATAAAACCAATTTTGCCTAAATGCTTAAATGATGTAATTGCTTCACACTAAAAGGAATGTTTTAATTTTGTCTAATTGTCATTTAAAAGACAAAATCATTGCTGAAAAGATAGCCTGAAAACCCGGGCAAAGCAGAGTGGTTTGATTCACATGTGTACCTCGGGCCATCTGCATACAATCTGCTCTTCTTTAACTCAGCGAGAGGTCAAGAACTGTTTTTGCCAACAAAGCAACACCAGGGAAAGAGAGAGAGAGAGAGGAGATGAAAAGAGAAAGAGGCAGTAAAGGAGGAGATGGGAAGGAAGACAGGACTAGGAAAAAAGTTTAGGAGATGGGTTCGCGCATTGGGAAGCCAACGTAGCTGCTGACAGGCTGGTGAGATAGTTCAGGAGCCTCATTCGCACAGGTGTAAGAAAGACATGGGGAGAAAGAAGAAAATGAGAAAACATGTTTGTGAATGCAATTATCATTCCTTTCCACACGCGTCCACCAGTGCCCGGCTCTACTCCCCAAAGCCCATCGATGTGAGGTGCAGGCTAACTTTCAGAGAATCACCTCCAAACAGATCCAGATGAAAGACAACACAGATTCCCACGGATCACTGGGAATGCTGGCACACCTCTCAATTCAAAGCCCCTATTTCTAAACAGGATCCTAACACTCCAGGGCTCTCATGGATAAAATCTGGCGAGCTGATTTGAAAAACAAAAGCCCAGGTCATTAAAGAGAACTCAGTGCCTTCCCCGGCCAACCCCACCGAGTCCCTGGATGCCTCCATGGCAAGGTTCTGACTGTCCGCTTTCTCAGGTTCTGGAAATGCACCTTTCCCCACACACAGCCTCGCAGGGCTAAGGAACCAGCTGAGCCAGAATTGCCGCTGCTCACAAAAGGAATTCCCCCTCCCTTCCCTCTTTCTCCCTCCCCTTTCTTCTCTTGTCCCTCCTCCCATCACCCGCTCGTGAATAATAGCACTCTGCTACCTGCCTGGATCAACACCGTGAGCCCCTGTCTTCAAGCATTCAGAGAATTTAACAGCCTGGAAATTCCTGTTGTCCGTTCGCTGAGGTCACAGATAAAGCTAAACAACAGCCGTGGTTCCCATCAATCATAAGTCACTCACTGATAGAATGTATGGTAGGAGACCTGATGTAAGCAAGTCACCAGAGAAAATACCCACTGATGACGCATATCCAGGCATAAAAATAGTTACAGGGCCCTCAAAGGGATTATTCAACAGCCTACATTTAGACTTTCTTACAAGAGACCTGAAGTCAACGTGCTGCAGTTTAACGGCTGGAGAGAGTTGAAGTTTTAAGCTTCCTCAACAGACATAACCACAAATAGCTGGTTTAAATAAGCGCCTGCAATAACAAGCTGTTTAGTAAATTTTAACACAATTTTATAAGCATTAAAAGGGACCTCCAACTATCTTATAAAATGCCACATAATCTTCTCTTTTATTCATGTTCTCCCTCATATAACAATCCCTCTTTTTTAAAGCAAGCTCCCCAAACATGAATACTTAATTGGCCCAAAGAAAAATAACATCCATTGCTTTCCAAATAAATGTTAGGAAAATAACATAAATTGCAGTTCTGCATCTATATCCTTTTAAAACATGCTTTTAAGGAGAGCTGAGCTTAATTGTAAGTTTCACGAATGAAACTGACATTCTGCACACCATATTTGCAGTTATATTTTTTCCTACATTGGTTTGATCATTTAGACATAATTATCACATCCATCAGATACACCTACTATGGTATCTTACACATAGTAGGCATTATTACTGTTTGCCAAGTAAGTGAATGAATAAATGAGTCAATGAAATGTTATGTACAAATATTTTAATTGAGTGACAAGTAAGATGGTAACTAAGACTAAAATCCTGGGTTTTTTTTTATTTTACGAGGAAACTAACTTTTTACATGTGTAACAATTTTAATAGTTTCAAGTCATCTGTTCTCTTTTTCCTCCCACTCAAACATATGCACAGTTACCCTGCATAGAAAGGCCTTTCACATAGTTTTCATATTAGAAAATGCTGGATTTTTGCACATTTTAATATTTGAATATATAAAAATGTTCACTTCCCGGGCTCCTTTAAACAAATGTGCTGACACAATGAACAATAAAGGCAACTCTCAATGACAGAACCCAAAATTCTGCCTCCGAACTTGCATACCCTACTTGTTATTGTTAGTCTTAATTACCGTTCCTTTCCCAATAATGGACAGATTTGCATTGTTACCCAGTTAATTACTAGCTACAGAATATTTCTCTGTGATAGAATTTATCTCAGTGCTTATTGATATTAACTATCCCGCCCACAAAATTGGCAAACACCTATTAGCAACATTGCCATAACTTTTGACAAATATAAGGGCTTTATTCTAGAGGGTACTTTTCCAGCAACAGGAACCAGATGACATTTTTCTTCCTATACTGGTAGGTTCTACATCACTTTCCTCAAGTATGATAACACTGCTATAAATACAAGTGAAAATTATTTTTAGTACTAAGATTTCGCAAAGCGTTCACGTTTCTCTCCTGTGCATGTGTCAACAGTATGTGGCCTAGTTTAAAGAATCTAAACGGAAATGTTCACTAGTGCCCTCTAGTTGAGCACTGCTAAGGCAATTTTGAAGAAACACATGTGTACCTGTAATCACCCACTCACAAATATTGCAAAAACCACCAACAGTTCAGCAATTAATTCCTCACATAAAATGTAGAATAATAAAACAAATTAAATCTAGGGTCTATTTTATTTCATAAGGTTTCAATATTCATTTTTGAAAATGCATAAAGAAAAAAATTTTAAAAACAGGAGAAAAATCAAACAGACAAGATAATGAGACATATTTGTGTTTGCTGAAGAAGAGAGAGTGCACTTAACTGACTCAGAGACCAAAAATGTTTCATGAATTATACAAAAGCTCATGTTTTTAAATAGCTCAAAAACTAGACAAGGCACCCAGAAATAATCAGATTTCACCGTGCATCATACATCTGACAGCCTTCAGTCATGGTGATCTATGCTGGTCAAGTCTGAATTCAGGATCCTCAAATAATTTTAAAACAAAGCCAATCTCCAAAGCAGCACTGTTTCAAACTGCACAGACATAACCTATCAATCCAGAGATCGAGTTCCATAAGAAATTATTTCCATCAGCACTCCTGGTTTTAGTAATTCCACGCCTGTTCAAATTTACTGTCAGCAGCACAACTGATTTTTTCTTATAGAAAATGGAACTTCCTTACCCTACAGTAGAGCCCATGCTATCATTACGATAAGTTAATTCTGTGACATTATTTTCTGCTGCAACAAAGAACTTAAACCACTGCTTGATATTAAGAAATGCCAAAAACCATGTCAAGGGGCACTTGCTAACTTTTATCTTTTTGAAATATCAAACAACACAATCAACTCGTCACTAAATTAAGACCAGATTATTTAATTATCTGGACAGAACTGGGGGTTGGGTTGGGAAGGATATGCTGAAGACAATGTAGCAAAAAAAAAAAAATCTGCTTTTTCAACATTAAGCTCTCTATAAGCTGTATTTATATCCACTCTCTATGTCACTCACAGAAAACCATGATAATAAATCTTTTTACATGCCGTGGCTCTATAAAAAAAATGGGAAAATGCATCCCTAGTTCACTATCCTGGGCCCAACCTAGGACAGACCCATCACATTCAGACTATAAGGTTAGTTCTCCCTTCCAGGCTCAGTATTATGGCAGGATTCTGTTTTATTTTTAATTTATTTAATCACATACTTAAAATGTCTCATTGTTTAACAGCAGACTTTTCCACTTAGCAGATATGATTGCTTTCTGGAGATTTTATGACCTGTGGTCAATTAAGCCATCATCTTCACCCTTTCCCATCATGCAACGCACCTACATGAGCACGTGTGAGCACACACACGCACATAACCTTTTCCTCACACCTAATCTCCTTTGACGAGGCCAAACTTTCACCAAACACCCGCGGTCAACACGTAAGAGTCATCTTTAACTTCTCCTTGCCCTCAGTTCTAATCACCACAGCTTGACAATTTTACCAAGTGACGCCTCTCTCCCTTGTCTGTCTTCTCTCTAACTCCACCACCATGACCTCAGTCTTAGCTTTCAACATTCCTTGCCCTAGGTAAATACAATAACTATCCTACAGTACCAAAAGTCGCCTTTCTAAAACATAAATCTGACTGTGGCACTCATCAGATTAAACCTTTCAATGGCTCCTGGTTGCTTCCCCTGAAGTCCTGCATCAGAGACCACCCTAGAGGATCATAATTATTCATTATGCATCTGAACCCTATTTGGTTTGGAGCTGCTTGATATCAGCAGCTGTGCTGTGCTGGGTGTTGCATGCATCTCCAGCTCCCAGCAGAGTGAGTGCCTGCACATTTACCGAATGGTAGGACAACGCTCCTGATGTAGTCCAACTGGACTACGTAGAGAGACAGCACGGCAGAACAATGGGTTCCACCCACAGCCATCTCAGGCAATTACATAACCTCTTTAAACCTTAGGTTCCCAATCTACAAAATACTGTCAGGATGAAATAGAATAATATACGTGACATGCCTCCGACAACAGCTGGTGCTCACGGAGAAGGTGCCCAGTAAATGGTAGCTATTACTACGTCTTAAGTAGAAATGTGTAACAGATCATTTCATTTCCAATGATCGAGTGTACATACACACATATATCAGACAGCAAAATTATCTGTTTCAGCGCTGCTGACTATACACAGACCTATAGATCTGTGCTGTCCGCTACCATGTGTGTAGCCAGCAACCATACGTGGCTGGTGGGACTGAAGAACTGATTTTTTCATCTTAATGTAAATGTAAATAGCCCCATGAGATCGGGGGCTACCTTACTGGACAGTGAGGATTTACTGCCACTCTGACTTCAGTGGTTCCCCCTTTAGGTGCTGTCTCCTCTCCTTCCACTCTAATCAGTTTTTTGGTAAGGTTCAAGATCAATACTTCTCTTTCTGTTAAAAAAATCAGACCTAAAACAGTTCATCCTATCCAAAGAGATTTATCCCAAAGTATGAGAAGATCATATGACAGAGTTCCACAGAGAGTATTCATGTTAAGTGAATGACTGTGTCAATGAAAGAAACGAATGAAGAGGGGCGCCTGGGTGGCTCAGTCTGCTAAGTGTCTGCCTTCGGCTCAGGTCGTGATCCCAGGGTCCTGGGATCGAGTCCCTGGTCGAGCTCCCTGCTGGGCAGGGAGTCTCCTCCCTCTGCCCTTCACCCCGCTCGTGCTCTCTCTCTCAAATAAATAAATAAATAAAATATTTAAATAAATAAGAAAAAAAAACAGAAATGAATGAAGAATACAGTCTAGAGAATGGAACCCCCAACACAACCCAGAGAGAAAGATTACAGTGGCAAGTGCATAGGATTTGGGAGCCCAAGACCTTGCTTCAAATCCCAGCTCTGCCATTCACATTCCATGAGCTCTTGTGAAAATCTTTGGACCTCCAATCTGTCAAAGAGTGGTAACATTAATACAACTCACAAATATCTGTAATAATCATATGAGATAAATCAGACATATAAATATAGTGCAAATGGTGTAACTGAGACAGTTGCAAAAATAACATTTAAATCTCTACCTTCTGTATTATTACAGTACATAATGTCCTATACATATGAGGTGCACCATACATACGTCTTGACAATTTGGGTAAACGTCTATAAGGAAAAACTAATAATTTTACAAGGATGATTACATGCCCACTCATAAACTATAATAAAAGGATTCATTTTATTCATTGTGATCAATAACTACAATATACAATCTATCTGACACCAAAGTCAGATAATGTTGAAATTTACTTTCGAATACTTGACCTGTCTCCTTTATTATACCATATGTGCTAGAAGGACAGGGTCTGTGGCCCTCAGCAATATTTGGTAATAATAGTTCCTTTCCTTTCTGTGCTTTCACATTCTTAAAGTCATCTTCAGGACAACTCAAGATAGGCCAATAATTTTATTATTCCCATTTTTTGGAAAGGCGAAGAAATAATACGGTTAGTAGGTAAAACTATCAGGTTAGTAACTCCATGTTTAGAGTTCTTGCCATTATACTCCAGGGAATTTCATAGTGTTTCACATTTCCAAAAGAGAATCCGGATTTGCATCCATGTGCCCCCACAAGAATTTTAACAAAATATTAGGTATCGCACCAGAACATACTATTATGAACTGTGACAATAAAAAAGGTACAATTAAATGCTATTTTTATAAGTTTCTCAGTTAAACCATTTGCATGACTATTATGTGTGTGTATATATAATTTAATATTGGTTAATATTAATATATAGTTTAATAGTTTTAAAAAGTGTTTTTACCCGCACTCAGCAGATCCTTACAACACCTTACAAAAAAAGTTAAGTATCAGGTAGTATGATCTCCATTTATAGGTAAGGAAAGGGGCTTGGAGAGTCCTTGACTCTGGACCATGCCTTTGCAGTGTAATGGAGAGTAATGATGTGTGCACTTGGGCTGTGGGTCCACATGTACTGCAACTAGCTGAGTAACTTCAGGTAAGTCACCCAACCTCTCTGGACCTCACAGAATGTGAGTCTCTCACAGATCCCACCTCGCTGTTAATAATGCTATCATTTCACAACTCGGCTACTTCAGAAACAGAGCTGAGATGAGGCTCCAGATGGTCTAAGTCCTGGCTGGTTCTCTATCCTCTCTCATACATCGTACTGCCTCCTCAGATATCTCACTGTTTTTTCACAGTTGAACAAACTGGACCTAATTAAGGAGTTCATTCCATTCGTTTGTTGGTTTATCTTTAGAGAGCATTAGGCCCTGCTTATTCTTTGATCACCTGGCTTATGTACAGCCAGCAAAAACATTGCCCTACAAGAAAGGCTAGCAAGACAGACATATGCAGGCATGAGGGGTCCCAAGGAAAAGGGTGTGTCCTCCTATGACTCCCTCACTTTACGGCTACACTTTCACTTTGGGGATGGAAAGTGCATATTTGTTTTGGTAGCTTTTAATATCTTTTTCATTTTTTATTTTTCAAAGAAACAGTACAAAACCCAAGGTTGATAGCAAGACAGGTTCCAACATCCAGGCCCAGGGACAGGGTTACAATTACTTTAAAAGCAACTTAAGTGGCCCCACAAGAAGCTTTCTACCATGAGTGGAGGACGAGTCCAGAAGAAGTCATGGCCGATGGAGCTTAGCTAACGGTGGCACTCCGGGACCCACATCCACAGAGACCCCCTCTACTGGCACAGAGAAAGCTCTTCCTATGTCTCTGCTGAGGCAGGTGCCAGAGAAATAAGCAACCTGACCCCCTGAAGAGTCTTTGGAGCCTGGCAGTAACCTGAGCTGCTCTAGGTTATTTTTGCTGAGAGCTAGTGGTTCTTAAAGGGACTGTGTTCTAAGTGCACATATTCAGACACAGAATGCAAATCAATGAAAAGACCAACATGATGTCCCTATCTTAATTAAATGTAGTTTATTGGAAGGATATAACAAATCAATGGGAAAATATGTGGGCAATATTTTAAAGGGATCAATCATCATATCCTGTGATAGAACATCATTCGTTTAAAAAAAAATGGATATGCTGAATAACCCCAAACCCCATTGGTTTAAAATGCAACAAGAGAGCGGGCATTTCCCCAAGGCTCTGTCCTCAGTGCTGGACTGCCACTTAAGAAGGGACTGGGGATATTTGAAAGAATTAATAAGATTGATTAGACCCCTGGCCAGACTTATAAAAAAGAGAAGAGAAATGACCCAAATAAATAAAATCATGAATGAAAGAGGAGAGATCACAACCAACACCAAAGAAATACAAACAATTACAAGAACATATTATGAGCAACTGTATGCCAACATATGAGACAATCTGGACGAAATGGATCCATTCCTAGAGATGTATAAACTACCAAAACTGAACCAGGAAGAAATAGAAAACCTGAACAGACCCATAAGCACTAAGGAAATTGAAGCAGTAATCAAAACTCTCCCAACAAACAAGAGCCCAGGGCCAGATAGCTTCCCAGGGGAATTCTACCAAACATTTAAAGAAGAATTAATACCTATTCTTCTGAAACTGTTCCAAAAAATAGAAATGAAAGGAAAACTTCCAAACTCATTTTATGAGGCCAGCATTACCTTGATCCCAAAATTAGACAAAGACCCCATCAAAAAGGAGAATTACAGACCAATATTCCTGATGAACACGGATGCAAAAATTCTCACCAAAATACTAGCCAATAGGATCCAACAGTACATTAAAAGGATTATTCACCACAACCAAGTGGGATTTATTCCTGGGCTGCAAGGTTGGTTCAACATCCGCAAATCAATCAATGTGATACAACACATTAATAAAAGAAAGAACAAGAACCATAGGACCCTCTCGATAGATGCAGAAAAAGCATTTGACAAAGTATAGCATCCTTTCTTGATTAAAATTCTTCAGAGTGTAGGGATAGAGGGTACCTACCTCAATATCATAAAAGCCATCTATGAAAAACCCATAGCGAATATCATCCTCAATGGGGAAAAACTGAGAGCTTTCCTCTAAGGTCAGGAACACAGCAGGGATGTCCACTATCACCACTGCTATTCAACATAGTTCTAGATGTCCTAGCCTCAGCAATCAGACAACAAAAAGAAATAAAAGGTATCCGAATCAGCAAAGAAGAAGTCAAACTCTCACTCTTTGCAGATGATATGATACTTTATGTGGAAAACCCAAAAGACTCCACCCCAAAACTGCTAGAACCCATACAGGAATTCAATAAAGTGGCAGGATATAAAATCAATCCACAGAAATCAGTGGCATTTCTATATACCAACAACAAGACAGAATAAAGAGAAATTAAGGAGTCGATCCCATTTACAATTGCACCCAAAATCATAAGATACCTAGGAATAAATCTAACCAAAGAGGCAAAGAATCTGTACTCAGAAAACTATAAAATACTCATGAAAGAAATTGAGGAAAACACAAAGAAATGGAAAAACATTCCATGCTCATGGATTGGAAGAACAAATATTGTGAAGATGTCAATGCTACCTAGAGCAGTCTACACATTCAATGCAATCCCTATCAAAATACCATCCACTTTTTTCAAAGAAATGGAATAAATAATCCTAAAGTTTGTATGGAACCAGAAAAGACCCCGAATAGCCAGAGGAATGTTGAAAAAGAAAAGCAAAGCTGGTGGCATCACAGTTCCGGACTTCAAGCTCTATTACAAAGCTGTCATCATCAAGACAGTATGGTACTGGCACAAAAACAGATACATAGATCAATGGAACAGAATAGAGAGCCCAGAAATGGACCCTCAACTCTATGGTCAACTAATTTTCAACAAAGCAGGAAAGAAAGTTCAATGGAAAAAAGACAGTCTCTTCAACAAATGATGTTGGGAAAATTGGACAGCCACATGCAAAAGAATGAAACTGGATCATTTCCTTACACCACACACAAAAATAGACTCAAAATGGATGAAAGAGCTCAATGTGAGACAGGAGTCCATCAAAATCCTAGAGCAGAACACAGGCAGCAACCTCTTTGACCTCAGCCACAGCAACTTCTTCCTAGAAACATCGCCAAAGGCAAGGGAAGCAAGGGCAAAAATGAACTATTAGGACTTCATCAAGATAAAAAGCTCTTGCACAGCAAAGGGAACAGTCAACAAAACCAAAAGACAACCGACAGAATGGGAGAAGATATTTGCAAATGACATATCAGATAAAGGGCTAGTATCCAATATCTATAAAGAACTTATCAAACTCAACACCCAAAGAACAAATGATCCAATCAAGAAATGGGCAGAAAACATGAACAGACATTTTTCCAAAGAAGACATCCAAATGGCCAACAGACACATGAAAAAGTGCTCAACATCACTCGGCATCAGGGAAATCCAAATCAAAACCTCAATGAGATACCACCTCACACCAGTCAGATTGGCTAAAATTAACAAGTCAGGAAACGACAGATGTTGGCGAGGATGTGGAGAAAGGGGAACCCACTGTTGGTGGAAATGCAAGCTGGTGCAGCCACTCTGGAAAACAGTATGGAGGTTCCTCAAAAAGTTTAAAATAGAGCTACCGGACAACCCAGCAATTGCACTACTGGGTATTTACCCCAAAGATACAAAGGTAGTGATCCAAAGGGGTACGTGCACCCCAATGTTTATAGCAGCAATGTCCACAATAGCCAAACTATGGAAAGAGCCAAGATGTCCATCAACAGATGAATGGATAAAGAAGATGTGGCCTATATATACAATGGAATATTATGCAGCCATCAAAAGGAATGAACTCTTGCCTTTTGCAACAACGTGGATGGAACTGGAGGGTATTATGCTGAGTGAAATAAGTCAATCAGAGAAAGACATGTATCATTTGACCTCACTGATAGGAGGAATTCTTAATCTCAGGAAACAAAGTGAGGGTTGCTGGAGTGGTGGGGGGTGGGAGGGATGGGGTGGCTGGGTGATAGACATTGGGGAGGGTATGTGCTATGGTGAGCTCTGTGAATTGTGTAAGACTGTTGAATCACAGACCTGTACCTCTGAAACAAATAATACATTATATGTTAAAAAAAAAAAAAGAAGATTGCGGGAAGGGAAAAATGAAGGGGAGGAAATTGGAGGGGGAGACGAACCGTGAGAGACTATGGACTCTGAGAAACAAACTGAGGGTCTAGACGGGAGGTGGGTGGGGGGATGGGTGAGCCTGGTGATGGGTATTAAAGAGGGCAGGTACTGAATGGAGCACTGGGTGTTATATGCAAACACTGAATCATGGAACACTATATCAAGAACTAATGATGTAATGTATAGTGATTAACATAACATAATAAAATAAAATAAAATAAAAAAGAAGGGACTGGGGAGCAGAGATTCAGCATTGTACTCAACAGTTATCACCCCATTTCAATGCTTGCTGTGCCCTTACAAGTATAATAATTGTACGAAAAGGAAAGTGGAGCTCAGTGAGCTTTCATCCCTCACTCCGGAGTTACGTAATGGCTGATTGCGGGCCCCTTACACCTTCTACCTGAACAGCAAAGATGCGATTTGGAAAGCAAATACCCCATTCAAAAACAATTCTCATGAAACAACTAGTCCTTTCATTCTCTGTCCCACATCCCCAAACTGGCTAGGAAGGAACAGGAATAACCCAGGACCTAGGAAAATGGGATCTGGAGTCACAAGCACCCAGATTTGCAAACCTGCTCCACCACACGTTGGCTGGGTGATCTTGCTCAAGTCAGTCCCCAAGCCTCAGTGGCAATCACAGTAACACTGACATCATCAGGCTGTTTTGGAGATTAAATAAGAGAATCATAGGCATGATGTATTTGGAATAGTGCCTAGCCATGATAAACAGTTGCCAGGATTAGTTGTATTAGTATTCCTATTCGGCAAGTGTGTAATTCAAGTTGCCTTGAAATTTGGTGATGTCTAATCCTAAGAAAAATAATCTATCAGCTAGTTGTTAGGCAGGTGCCTTACAGACGTGATCTCCAGTGCTCACAAGTTTGTCAGGCAAGTAATTCTACTCCCCTGTGCACATGAGGGACATGAGGCTCACTGAGGTGGAGTAACTTGCCTGAGTTACAACGAGTAAGTGACAGAGCAGGGATTTTAACCTGGTTTAACTTCCAAGCCTGTATTCCTTTCACTCAATCGAGGATGGTCAGGGAAAACGTGGAGAGCAGAGGGAAGAACCCTCAGGAATAGCAACTTGTTCCTTAGGTCAGTCACATAACCTCTCAACAAGTTTAACTTTCCAGCTATGAATGTTTTTGTTGTTTGGTCTTATCTCTGCAGCAAGTTACCCATCCAGTATTGATCTACAGGTAATTCTATGAGAAAAATAAAGTTCTCTGTAAACCTATTAAAACCATATTAAGTGTCCATTTCTGAGCCACAGATCTTCAGAAATCCACAAGCCCCATATAAATCATGAAAAAACATACAAATGCTTAACTTCTTATAGTTCATAAAGCGTTTTCGCAAACATTAGCTCATGTAACGAACCTACTCAGGAAGGTGGCTATGTATCTATTTCTCAGGTCAAGAAATTGAGGCACGGGTTAAAGCAAGTGCCTACAGTCACATAATCAGAAAATAGTAGAGTCAGGTTTGAATATCCAGGTTTCTTGATATCGTATCTATGTTCTATCCACTATGCTATATCTGTCTCTAGAAAAATATCAGCCTCTTTTCTTGTGTGATCTGCTATATTGAGAAATATATGAAGGTATGATCTACTATTAGCATCTCTTTCTGTCCTTGAATGCACTATATTTTACTGGTGCTCAAAAATATAGTGTCAGTTAACTGCTACACTGTTTCCTAATATGGCATAATACCTACCCAAGAAAACCAAGTCAATAGTGTAACTTCCCAAAGTTTGAGTGTCTGGGGGACAGGGTCATCTCTTACTTATCATAGAGCCTGGAATGTCTTACTGCATTTAGTAATAGGTATTCACTGATTTAATTAAATAAGCCTATTTTATTTTTTAATTTTTTTAATTTTTTTCTAGAGTTCTATAAAGCATATATATGTCCATATTTTGAATAACCTTTGTTTTTAATTTGCATACTTTTAACAGAAAATTTGGCAATAGAATTTAGAATAACAGTTATTAAATGTCTACAATGTGCCTCACACTGTTTCAAGTGTTTTAAATTTATTAATTTCTTAATTTATTTTATTCCTGGCAACAATTCTATGGCTAAGCACTATTACTATTCTTGTTTTACAGATGAGGAAACTGAGTCACAACTTTTCCAAGGGTATAGAGCTGTTAGTGGTACAGCAATAATTCGAACCCAGAGTTTCAGGCGTCCAAAGTTCAGATCTCATTTAATCTTCACAATAACCATGGGCAGCAGCAGTAAATCATCTTGGAGATTGAAGGCTGCCTTGATAATTCCCTGGCATAATCTGATATTCAGGAGAAAAATAAAATTATCCACCTTAATTGTTTATAGTAACACTCCTATTCCATAACCAAAACTTATCACAAAACTTACCACACCCATCATATTACAATTTAAAAGGTTGTTGGAAAA
Source organism: Neomonachus schauinslandi (assembly GCF_002201575.2). NCBI lineage: Eukaryota > Metazoa > Chordata > Mammalia > Carnivora > Phocidae > Neomonachus > Neomonachus schauinslandi. Next base: position 22,715,355 of record NC_058410.1, on the reverse strand, counting down.
ATAAAACTTATAGCTACATTTTAATTTTAATATGTGTAGTTTGAATTTATAGCCAATTTAGCTCTTTATGGAGTTTTGATATTTTTTGCATATAATCTTACATACTCCACATTGTTTTTCATTTGTGATCTTAAAATTGCTGTGATTCTATCTAGCATCCTTTGAAATTTGCCTTTTAAAACAGAGATTTGTGGAGACATTACATCAGAACTTAGTCTTATCTCTTTTCTTGGCTTCATCCGTCTTTTTCCCTTATCTTCTTTTCTATTTTCCCTTTCTTTCTGTTTATTTTATTTCTTTGTCATAATGACTCCAGGTGGTGCCCAGTAGTAACCTTCCCAAACTAGAAGCTCTACCTTGGGTTTCTCAAGTAGAGTCTATAAACTGCCCCACACACCATTAGCTCCAGGGATGGGCCCCCAAATCTGCATTCTCAGCCAGCTGCCCAGGTGAGTTCTATACATCCTGGGATAAATCACAGGATTTTCAATCTGCCCATTCCTACAAGCAGTTCTTCTGCTGAAGGCTTTTCTATTTAGCAATGTGTATATCTTAGTTTTATGAAAACGTAAACTTCACTCTCTAGACTTCGGCTGAGTGTCACACAATATGCATTTTATGTACTAAATTTAAACCAAAGAGTTTAGCACACTCTATTATTTATTTCAGTGTGTAGCAATGAGAAGACATAACAAGTGGCTGCTGGATCAAATGAGAACTCCAAATGGATCTAAGGAGGACCACAAATGTAATTGCTTAAAGGGACATGTCTCAACTGAGGTTGCTGGTGCAACAGACTTTTATTTTCAGCATTTCATTTTAGTGTAAAAAATATAGAGGCCACTTGGGTCTCTATATTTATCCCATATTGTCTAAAACCAACTTTATTGAACGAGCTAAGAGCCAACGGCTGACATGGGAATGAAAGGTAAAGCGTAAGAGATAAAAAAGACAAAAACAACAAAAACAATGGCTGATAGAAGAGAAAAATACCCGAAACTTCATTTAATGAAGTCTTCATTTAATGAAAAATATGTATTGACTAAATGCAGAAGATAAGCCAGAACTTAAAATGTGACCTCTTTTAAGAGGTGCTTTGCTTAAGTGTTGAGCATTTTCCACAAAACCTCAGAGGGAAATCCGATCTATTTGGGTCAATATGACAGGCTACTCTAGTCTTGTCACATCACCTAACCTGTCACATACACACATTCCATTCAGCTTCACAGGGACACCCAGTTCCTCAACCCCACCCTCCCATCAATTCACCCTCTTCCTCCTGTCCTATCTCTCTTCCTCCTCTCCTCCTCCAGGCTTCTTTCACGGTCCTGTCTCGATCCCTCTGTGAGCCACTTCACCTTTTTCTTCACAGCATCTCCACTCATTTATCACCTTGTCCTTCACTAAAATGGATCACTACTTTGGATAACTGCCCTTTCGATTCCTACACCTGCTCAGAGCGGCTGGGGAAAATCCACGATGGAGACAGAGCTACTTCGGCTAGCTGTCTGAACACTAACATCTTCACCTCATAATGCTCTGGTCAGTTCACCCTTCCTCCAGAGACAACTCCGAATGTTCCCCATTTTCTTCAATACTACCCAATTTTTCCAGACAAGTGACTTTGCCTTCTCACAAAAAAATTAAATAATAACATAATCAGGTTTTCAAGGACAAACATCCTCAACATAAACTTAGTAGCACACCTCCCTATCCTGCCTTCCTTTTGCCGCAACCAGTACTTCTGAGAGCTCAGAGCACTCTGGCTGCTCCAGGATTCTGTTCAATCAATAACCATCTTGCCTTTCTATTGGCTACCTTTCTCCGCCTCTCTATTGTCAGCATAGATAAAAAGGTTCACAGCCATATAAAAATGCTCTCTGGGTCCCACATCCTGCTCCGTTTATCACCTCACTCCTCCCTAAGCATAGCCATGCTTTTTGAAAGAGTAGTTAAAGTTATAAATGTCATGGGGGCAGAAAGTATGACTATATTGTTCTCTAATTCCAGTGCTAGAATGGTTCCCGGTAGGCCCTCAATAAATAATTCTCATTGTTTAATACTGATGCTGCAAAAAGAAAGCAAGCCCAATTGAAAAATGGACAGACCACGTCAACAGGAACTTTATAAAAGAGAATCCAATAACCAAAATATATGAAATGGGACACAGCTTCATTAATCATCAGAGAAATGAAAATTAAAACTACAAGGCTGGGTGCCTGGGTGGTTAAGTCATTAAGCGGCTGCCTTCGGCTCAGGTCATGATCCTGGAGTCCTGGGATCGAGTCCCACATCGGGCTCCCTGCTCAGCGGGAAGCCTGATTCTCCCTCTTTGCTTCTCCCTCTCCCACTCCCCCTGCTTGTGTTCCTGCTCTCGCTGTCTCTGTCTCTGTCAAATAAATAAATAAAATCTTTAAAAAAATAAGTAAAAAAATAAATAAAACTACAAGGCTATACTACTAAATAACCACCAGAATGGCCAAAACGAGGAAGAGGAGAAGGTTATACCAGAGTGGGGGCAGTTGGGACCCTCATGCATCGTTGGAGGGAGTATAAATCGGTACATCCACTTTGAAGAAGTGTGTGGCAGTTAACTACTCACGCCGAATACATCCAAACCCTATGATCCAGCAACTCACCCCTAGGTATACACCCAACAGATATGCACTGAAATATTCATAGAAACACTATTTGTAATCACCAAAAGCAAAACCCAAATTCATCAACGGTAGAATGAATACACTGTAGTATATTAATACAATGAAATTCTATACAACAATAGGAATGATTGTTAGGTGCAAGAACATGAATGAAGCTCACTACCATATTGTTCGGTGAAAGAAGCCAGGCACAAAAGAGAACACAGCATATGATTCCACACACATACAGTAAAAAAACAGGTAAAACCTATGTGGTGTTAAAAGTTAGATAGTAGTTACCCCCGGTTCTATTGTGACAGGAAAAGGACAGAAGTAGTCTCTTGGAATGCCGATAGTGTTGTGTTTAATGATTTACTCTTTCCTTTGTAAAAATTCATTCACTTGGATATGTACTTTTCTGAATGTATATTATATTACACAGTTTTTTAAACCTAAATATATTGATTTGCCCTGATCCTCTTCTTATACAAACATTCTTGATTTCCTTTTCTGTGTAACCTTCACAGACTCCAAGGTCCTTGGGCCAGAGACCTTGGACTCCCTAGCTCTTGGGCAGAACTTAGCACCCCCCAGCTCTCCACCAATGATTCTAGACAAATGAATGAGCACGCTGCCTCAGCTCCACTGATAAACTCTCTTCTCTTATATGCTCTCAATTCAAAAGTCGGCATTTTCAGCCTCTCTACTGGACTCCAGGCCTCAAGATCTGCCTAAAGAACATTGCAGTGATAATAATCTGCCCTTTATTTGAGAGCTGGCTTTGAGTCAGGAGCTTTACACAGATTATCTCTTCTACCCTTCACCAATGGCCTGCAAAGCCAATAATTATTACCCCTTCTTTACAGACCAGGAAACCAAGAATCTTAGAGGTTAAGGAACTTACTTAAAAATACGCAGGTGATAAAGCTGGGGAAACAAAGTTAAAATTCAGGTCTTCCCTATAGCCAAACCAGTGATCTTTCCATAGACCATACATGACCACAGATGTAAAACACAAGTCATTGCTTTTCTCAAAGGCCTGCTGTGCCCCTGTGTTTCCCATCCTGGGCAATGTTATCACTATTCACCTTGTCATCCAGCTGGAGTCCTGAAAATTGCCTTCTCTTCCCTCAAGCCTCACAATGACCCCGTCCCTAGTCCTGTTTCCCACGCTTGACAATCCATCCTGTGCTCACTATTGTGATTATTACAGCATTAGTTCACAGGCCTCTGTTTCATTCTTTTAAAGATTACTGTAACTGTCTGCAAACTATGTCTCCCAATCCAGGCTTGGATCCTTCTAATTCATTCTCACGAAGCTACCCGAGAGTCTTTGTAAAATGCAGATCTGAACATGTCTCTCTTCGTTGCCTACAGGATAAAGTTCCAACATACCAGCATGGCATACCCTCCTTGACCTGGTCCCTGCCAAGCATTCCAGATCCTTCCCCTGTGACCTCCACTCCTCCTCTCCCTATACCTTGTCATTCCAGCCATATGAAGACTTACTGCTCACAGAACACCTTGCCATTTTCATGTCTTTAGACTTTTGCATGTCAGTGTCTATCTTCCTGGAAAGCCTTTCCTCTGGTTTTCTACCAGGCAAAGTCCTACTCATCTCGCAAGATGCAGCTCAAGTATCTACAACTCAGTTGAGGCCCTCAAGCAGAGCTGATTTCATCCCTTTTATGTCACAGCCAGGCTTTGTGCATCCTTCTCTTACAGCCCATTTCACAATGCATTACAATATTTTGCAGCCTGTACTTAACTTTTAGGATATTAGCTCTTCAGAGACAGACACATGCTTGCTGTTTTTTGTATGCTCTGGCCAGCACACAACAGTAAGTCAAAAATAGTCAAATAAGGTAGTTAATAAATGAAATCAATGGTATGTGGGTATGATATTGTGATTTATAAGAAATATATATTTGGCCACTCAGATGATCAAAATACGTTTCTCATAAACATTTGGTCTTTGTCTAGTTCCTTGCACACAGCTCCCAAAACCCTTGGAATTTCTTAAGTGTTGAGAGTGATCATGGTGCCTTTTGCTCTGTTAATGAGGTGACTCCTGGAGAGCATCTAAGGATGAGGGATGGTTGTCAAAGGAGCCAATCAAGTGATTAGAGGGTTGGAAATTTCAGTCCCACTCCCTATCCCCCAAGGAGGGAAGAGGGGCTGGAGGTTGAATCAATCACCAATGGCCAATGGCTTAGTTAATCATAACCATGCAGTGAAGCCTCTATAAAAATCCAAAAGGACTGGGTCTGGAGACCTTCCAGGTTGGTGAACACATGGAGATAGGGGAGGGCGGCGTGTCTCTTCCCGGGACCTTGCCTTATGTATCTCTTCATCTGGCTGTTGATCTGTATCCTTTATCATATCCTTTAATAAGCAGGTTAATGAGTGTTTCCCTGAGTTTGGTGAGCCACTCTTGCAAATTAAAAGAACCTAAGGAGGAGGTCATTTGTAGTTGGTGGGTCAGAAGCACAGGTAACAACCTGGACTCATGACTGACATGTGAAGTCGGGGGTAGAGGGCAGAAATTAAACCCTTAACCTGTGGAATCTGATGCTATCTCCAGGTAAACAGTGTCAGAATTGAGTTGGCTTCTCAGACACCAGAAGAACACTGAGAATTGCTGGGTATTGTATGTGCGGGACTCCCCTACATGTTGGAATTGGGTCTGGAAACCTTAAAAGAGTGAGTATATGTAATCTTAGTTGCAGATCCTTTATTTTTAAAGCCAAAGAGATTGTCCTAAGCAGAAATAATGGAGGAAGTAGATCATCTCTTTGTGTGAAGAAATGATGAATGCAGCCCAAAGTGTAAGCTGAAAACAACATCTAGGTGTTGTGCAAGGTTCCTCGGGAACCTAAGAGCCTCAGGTCGCTCGTCAAGTATTACCTCCTACCACCACCAGAGCATTCTATGATGCTGGACGGGGATTATGCTCAGGAGTAAAAGGAAAAGGGTAAAGATCTCTATTGAACAGGATATTTCTTGGATCCCTAATCTCTGAACCTAGCGCAGATAACCATCCATATTCAACCTCAAATTTTAGGTGGTACAAAAATGGTCAAAGATTTCTTAGAAATTATTCACAGAGCTAACCAGGATAGAGCAGAACATTCGATTTATCCCCGGGATCAGCAAAACAGGAACACAGCAAAAATAAACATTTTTCACATTGATCTTTCATTTCTAAAATGCAGGACAGGAATGTGGACATGTAATAAATAATCAAATGGTGAGATTATCTCTTCAAAGTGAAAAAAATGAAGCAAAGGACTGTGGGATTATGGGGGTGAGCATCGCTGGGAAGCACGAGTGAGAGAAGAAAGGAATATTATGCAGCCATCAAAAGGAATGAAATCTTGCCATTTGCAATGACATGGATGGAACTGGAGGGTATCATGCTAAGTGAAATAAGTCAATCAGAGAAAGACATGTATCATATGACCTCACTGATATGAGGAATTCTTAATCTCAGGAAACAAACTGAGTGTTGCTGGAGTGGTGGGGGGTGGGAGGGAAGGGGTGGCTGGGTGATAGACATTGGGGCAGGTATGTGCTATGGTAAGCTCTGTGAATTGTGTAAGACTGTTGAATCACAGACCTGTACCTCTGAAACAAATAATACATTATATGTTAAAAAAAAAAGAAGAAGAAGAAGATTGCGGGAAGGGAAAAATGAAGGGGAGGAAATTGGAGGGGGAGACGAACCATGAGAGACTATGGACTCTGAGAAACAAACTGAGGGTTCTAGAGGGAAGGTGGTAGGGGGATAGGTTAGCCTGGTGATGGGTATTAAAGAGGGCATGTACTGAATGGAGCACTGGGTGTTATACCCAAACAATGAATCATGGAACAGTACCTCAAAAACTAATGATATAATGTATGGTGATTAACATAACATGATAAAAAATTTTAAAAAAAAAAAAACTAATGATGTAATGTATGGTGATTAACATAACATAATAATAAAAAAAAAAAAAAAAGAAACCTGAGTTTCAGAGCTTTGCCAGAGGCCAAGTATTTGTGGGCAGGAATACTTAATCCTCCAATCACTCCACACCACCCCGGGTTCCTCAGTGAAAGGCAGGACTCCAGATGACCGACAGAAAGCACTCCTTCCCACAGAGGAGGAAGCTGATTACAGCTTTCATGAGCCCCCACACTACACGAAAGCTACAATTTCAGGGCTCTCCCTACAAAAAGCCTGTGGCAGCCAAACACCCCTAGAGACACAGAAAAGCCATAACTGTTGACATTCCAAAAAGAGAAAGGGGGAAGAGCCTTTTCCTCAGAGCAGCATTCTTTAATTGCCTTTTCTTGCTTCCTTCCTGGAGAGAAGGGAGGTGGATGATGGCAGCGAGATCATGTAAAAGACCAGAGGGCAGCTGAACATGAACTCCTATCTGGCCCCCTTGCACAAAGGCCTTATTATAGTACACACATAAAAATGCGTGGGCAAGACTTGGAGGGTTGGTTCCCCGCACTGCCCCCCCAAACTCACTCCCAACTCTGCGCCTTGAATGCGCTTGTGTCTGCTGCACACCCTCGGACAGAAGAGGTTCTTCATGTTGCCATGGAGCTGAAACCCCTGTAGTTTAGATGGAGGATCACACTGCTTTTGTACTTCCAACAGCAGAGGTAAGAATCCGTGCATAGGATTCATTCCACTTGGATTTCAGATTTCCAGTTGCTTATTTTCATGTTCAGAGGAACTCTCTCTCTCTCTCCCTCTCTCTCTCTCTCTTTTTTTAAACTTACTCTTTGTAAGATTTACCACAATGGAAGCTGCTGGCAAACTGATTCTTGTTTTTGTAAAATCCGTCGCAGAAACTTGAACGCATGTTTGATCTGTGAGCTTCCTCTCCGGGAGCCCCTCCCATCTAACAGAGTTTGTGACCTGATCACATCGAAGGGGAGTCGAGGAGAAATGCAAAATGTAAACCAATCTACAGTTAGTAAATATTCTACCAAACAAATAACCAGTAGCTATTTTCTCTGACACGATAAATCTGATATAAATTTTAATATTATTTATACTCAGATGAGTACTTTTTCAACAGGCCTCAACAATCAACATCGCATCTAGAACATTTCTGCAAATATAGAAGTACTTCTGCAAGTTCCTCTTAGGTTTCATTTCAAAGCTCAGCAATCCCCTTATCATTTCAGAATCAAAAGAATCTTTTTTTTTTTTTAAAGATTTTATTTATTTATTTGAGACAGAGAGAATGAGAGAGAGAGAGAGAGCACATGAGAGGGGGGAGGGTCAGAGGGAGAAGCAGGCTCCCTGCCGAGCAGGGAGCCCGATGCGGGACTCGATCCAGGGACTCCAGGATCATGACCTGAGCCGAAGGCAGTCGCTTAACCAACTGAGCCACCCAGGCACCCCCAGAATCAAAAGAATCTTAAAAAGAACCTGAACAAGGAACACAAAGTGATTTCCTAATGCAACCTCACTATTTATTGCCCCACCTCCTTTTTGGATTTTGCATCTCCTAAACGAATGATGACTTGACTTATACTAAAATCAAGTGCAAACGAGCTAAAGAAAAGGATTTTGATTTCTTGCCTAGAAATCTTCTCCTGCCCCCAGTCGCACATTCTCATAACCTTGAGTCTCAATTTCTCAGGTAAATTCGCCAATCTGCTGACAAGTTTTGTATTACGCCTTCTCTACCCACAGTGCATACATTAAAGCTTGACTATAAAAATGACCTTACATGCTAACCAGAGCAGCAAAACCGAATCTAGTGGTTTGAAGGCTGAGGGTGTAAACCTGGGGAGGAAGGAGAGGCCAAAAAGGCAGGTAAAGCATGCACTGTAAGCTACACATACTACTACATGGCTCAGCAAAATAAAATTTAGAAAGTTAAAAACTAGTTTATGAGCAACAAAACACATAGTGATGGCAATGGATGATAATCCAAAGAATAAAATAAATATCCATGCATTCATACCAAAATAAATAAACAAACAAATAGATTTTGTAGATATTCCCTCCCTTCAAGGGGTAAAGCTTCACTATTCTCCCTTTAAAGGTGGGCTGACTTCCAGAGAACAGAATATGGGAAGAGAAAAGTAGTAACGTCACAGTGGAAACACCTGGCAGACTGTACCTTAACCAAGGGATCCAGGTTAACATCACCAGCGATCAGTGATGTTGACAGAACATACCCGATAATATAACGCAATGAGAAAGGCACCTCACCTCCGTGGTCTTCTTTCCTAAAACACATAACTCCTGTCTACAAAATTCCGGGCCTACACTTTTCAAAATTGTCCATCCCTTCTGAAAAAAATGGAGTATGTCATGGTATGCTATGTTATTATATATCATATTATATTTTGTGTTATATTAAATATTCTAAAAGTGAGTAGCCAATTCATACTAAATGAACTTCACCAGAAAACCTGATGATTTTTTAGAACTGCCAACCAAGCACTCAGGCAGACCAGACTTCTCAGGTAATAATTTTGTTTAGGTAGTATTTTTTTTTTTTTAATTCTGATGCTTTCAAAACACTTCAGAATAACATCTCCAAATGCTGCAGACTTCAGTTTTTTTCTTACCACAAATAGTATGTATATTTTCACTACAACTAGCAACAATGTGCCTGTTATCGATGATTCTGGCAATTATGTAAATGGGCTCACTCTGTATCTATTTCAATGGCACAACGATGCCAACAGTTCAATGTTAGCTTGTTACAGGACCTCGTGAGCACCCTAGCTGGACGCCCCATGCTGCTTGTGGATAGGCATTCCCCAGCCTCTTGGCTGGGTGACAGCAACCACAACAGCCCACAAGGCGGGTGGAGAACCGATGAATAAAATGATAAATATTTGTGATGAAACAGGATGTTGGGGGGGGAGGGAGAGGGGGCGGAATATTTCAACTACTGAACTACTGAAGCTACTTGGGAACTTTAACAGGATTCCCTTGTTGTAAAACTGGAAGCAGTAAGCAGATCCAGTGTTTTCTCCTTCATTGTAAATAATTTATAGAATTACTGCTGTACCACACATCACCCAGGCACAGAACTTAAGATTTTGGGCAACTGAACCATAAGCACTATACTCCCAACAAATGCTGTGATCGTCCATGGAAGACAATTCAAACAATGATGTGAAAATAAAATTTTTCAGGCCAGAGAAGACAACACCTTTCAACAGATCTGCCCTTGCTGTTGATTGAATGTATAATGTAAACGACTATTTACGGCGTTAAACCTCTTACCTCTGCCCCTTAGTAACAATGACAATAATAACTTACAGGCTTAGGAGCTTTCTTGTCAAGAGTAAATTCATGAAATTCTGAGATAAAACATGGTATGTCACTTACATAGAGCCTCAAGACTCAGAGATGACTCCTGTGATCCCCATTTATTCACATAGTGATTCTGATACCTGATTGCGAGTAAGGGAACAAAAGAGAAGGTCAAACTGCCACTATGGATGGTACCCTTTTGGATCCATTTTTAAAGTAAGTGTTATCACAAGCAATGCCTTCTTAGAATCTGCAATACCTGGGCACCTGGATGGCTCAGTTGTTTAAGTATCTGACTCTTGATTTTGGCTCAAGTCATGCTCTCAGGGTCATGAGATCTAGCTTGCATGGGGCTCCATGCCCAGCTTAAGATTCTCTCTCCCTTTCCTCTGCCCCTCCCCCACTATCTCTCTCAAAGAAAAGAATCTTCAATACTTCTCTTTCTCTATTTCACTTCTCTCTTGCCTTCTCGCTGATGATTCCACCAAAACAAAGTAAAAGCCAAAAATAAAGCATACCTTAGTACAAGGTGCCACTTTAAACAAATCTCTGAAGATCTCTTCTACTGAAAGTGTCCTAACACGGATCAATCTTTCTGCCACATTAAAGAAGATAGAATGGTACCCGGTGTTGGAGAATGAGGAAAGAGGCAAGAACTGAGCAAGATGCAGCAAGCAAAGCTTTTATCAATACAAAACTTCAACATCTAGTATAGTCTGAGACTTATAGATTCAATTCTCCCTGCCTAAACTTCTACTAGTATAGTTGACAAGTCCCTCCAAATGAAGGAGTAGGAAATTACATAGATGAATTTGAAGACACATGTTCTACTTTTGTTTTCCATCTGTTATACTAATCGTTCCCAAATATGATCTATGAATCCCTTTTATACACTCCCCTTTAAAAATCATTTCCTGGAAAACTTAGTAATTAACATCTTGAAAGCAATACTGGAGTGTAAAGGTCACAGCATCACAGACACTTTCCTTCAACAATACATTAGATATGGTTCTATTAATCTGTTGTTCAGCATGAACCACAGGACATCAAACTCAAACTTGTGAGGAAATACAGTAGGTGCAGAATCAGAGATGAATGTCACATTTCATTCCAAATACTATCAGAGCTAATACATTTCCTATGAGTGGACTCCGGTCTACTCTAGATACTAGTTCTTTGCTCTTTCTGAATGAAACTAGGGCAACTCACTGAAACTGATCATGTGACCAAAGAAGGATCTAAATTGCTGTTTCTTACCCCTCAAAAGAAAAAAAAAAGTCCCACATACAAGAATATCTTTACCAAGACTAAAGATATTTAAAATGTAACAAGCAAACCTATAATATTCGTAAGAATAGTTTATTATTCATTTGTTCCCATCTGTCAACCCTGACTTCATTCTTAGCCTTTCTAACTGTATCAGTTCAATTTCACAGCCCACACCATTATCTATCAGTTAAGCAACCCACTGGCAATCACACCTATTGACTTGGCATAAGAGTAGGTTAATATGTTACCAGCATACAACCAGCATGGCCCCTCCCTTCTCTATAATTTATTAAAACCAACTTAATTATATTTTCCTCATAACTGTTTTGATGATTTTGTTTGCCCATTTATAATATTTTTGAATGATAATATATCTTCTAAAATTACTTAAGGGAAACAATCTTCCATGAGCTTTTTAAACTTCTCCTCCTCTGTATGAAATATTGGAAGATATACTGAACTCCTGTCTCTGAATCACAGTTGAGAAATATACTGCTCAACTACCTACCAATAAACTAAATATATTTCAGATAATTTAGGTCATTTTAAAATGATTATAAGATCAATTAAACCAACAAAAAGAAAATGTTGAAATGCCTTATAAATTCTGAAAGTATATTCCAGTTATGAAACAGAATCTAAGCCTCAAAAGAAGAAAACCAGTAACAGGGCATAATTTAGATCATCCATAGCAGGTTGCTAAAATCATTTTTGCAAATGACGGGTGATTTGAAGCCATGTTTCTGAAATTTATACTTAAATTTTAAAATGAATACACTGGTAAGTAGTGTCATAAATGCTCAAAAACACATGGAAAAATTGATTTCCAAACATAGAATGTTTTCAAAGTGTTCTATAAATATAAAATATAACTATTTTTTGCTATTAAAACTTGAAGTTAAACATGTCTTAATTTACCAGCCAGATTCACTGTATTCAGAAGATCTCAAGTATAGTTTTCATCTACATTCTAAATTCTCAAATGTAAATCTACATTTATCCATAAATATTATTTACTAGATCCTCTAAATATTAAAAATGGAAACTGATAATCCCCCTCTAGCTTGATCATTCCATGATTCTAGAATATACATATCTATAAGAATCCAATCCACTTGACAGTAGACCAAGAAGCAACATGAATAATGACAAGCAGAGAACCGCACTACCTATATGATTGTAGCTTTTAAATAGCTTTGAAAATAAATAGTAAGTAAATAACTTCGAAAACATTCATCAAAAACTAATCAGAAATAGTTAAACCAAATAAGACTAAGCTGAAATTGTTAAACTTATAAAATACCAAAACAAAAATTAAATCACATTGAGAAATATTAGAACCAAGTAACAAGAATTGATATTTATAATATATAAAGGGCTCACCTTTTGTTTTCAAAAATAACTAGGAAATAAGTTAGAAAAAACTATGTCAAGCCAATTCAGAAAATGAAATGTAATTAAGAAAGAAACCTCACTAATTATTAAAGAAATGGAAACCAAAACAACAATGCAGTGAAGTTTTTCTCTTTGGCATGATTGTGATGAAAATGGAAAGTCATCTGAAAATAGGGACCACGTATAATAAAAATATTCATACCTTTTGACAAATAATCTCACAGGAGAAAAACTGAATACTCAGAAGGGAATTTTAAGAAAACTGTGACCATTAATTAGATAAAAATTTTATGGTCATTAAAACTAGAATATAGAAATTAGCAAAAGAGAAAGTGTGTATGAGAATGTGATATTGAAAATAAGGATTATATCAATATTATGATTATAACCACTCCAAATGTGTGAATACGAGTAAAGATCAGTAGAGTATACAAGGAAAAGATAAAAATCAATTTGTTGTATCATAAAGGGTGATTGGATAGTTATGTCCTTTCTTTTTTGTGTGATATAATATTGCTTGTGGAATAAATTTAAAATTTGACAAGAACAAATGAATTGCAGTAATCTAATCGACTCCAAAATAAAATCTCCCAAATGCATCGATCTTTACCTACCATGAAACAATGGCTATTCCCCAGGCAAGTTCACCAGAGGCAGGATCTCTGTATGCAAAGCAAGACTCAAATTTCACATGAAATGAGACTGTGAACCATCCACAGCATATCCATGTACTCTGAACCATTATTCTGCGCCCAGGCCTTTAAAAGTTGACTAGTGTGTGATGTTAGGGATTGTTCACTGATATCCTTTTTTACTGTACCACATCCATTATTTCTACAGGAGTTCATGACACACTACCAAATCACGTTGTTTCAATACAGGCAGTTCTCAACTTACAAACACCTGACTGACGAAAACCAAAAATAAAACCAGCTGCTGCTATCCCCGGGTTGTCGCCTTCTAACACTTACCAGAGGTCTTGCGGATACTCCCAGAGAGACTCAGCTGTTGTGAAAAAAAAAAAAAAATCTTTTCGAGAATTTGAAGGGAGGAAGGGTGGAAGCAGTGAAAGCAGGGCCAGCTAGGGAAAGCACATAAAGCTGGTGCTTACCCTCGATAGTCCTCAGTCAACATTTGATGAATGAATGAATGAATTTCTACATTTCACTCCTGTAGTTTGAGTCTGATTCCTCTGCCCCTATGCAATTCCAATAACCCAATGACATGCCTCTTTCTTGGGTTCCTGATTGACGGAGCTGGAGCTAATGCAGGGAACTGATACCCAGAAACAGACAGCTGTGACCAACAGGCTGTCCACTTGGCAGTTCACAGGACAGAGCCCAAGCCCAGACCAACACTAAAAGATCTATTCCCAAAAGTACTGGCAGAGAGCACGTGATCTACAGAGAAAAAAGACAAGACATAATTGGTGAAAGAAAGTCAAAGTTGAAAGTGTAGCAAAGCTTATTAATAAGGATACCAAATAAGAGATCAGAGAAATGAAGTCTTAGTATGATCTAAAAGTAAAGATGGCATCAAGAGGACAGTGGGCTGGGTCTGGTTTGGGGCTCATCTTGTGACCCCTCAGGGCATCAGTTTGATGCATTACTCCAACTTCACTTGGATGGCCTTAAAGAAGCAGAAATACGGGACACACATGTGAAGTCTAGTGACTTCTCAACTCATTTCACCTTATATACATATTCATCTTCTGAAATTTTGAGCCACTTCATTGTTCAAAAATCTTCCTGGCTCCTTCTTACCAACTGAATTAGAGAAATCATAGAGTCTCAGAGTTTGAAAGAGTTTAAAGGACTTTTAGTTCAATGATCCAATGATAGGGATAAAGCAACTTCACTCCTACAGTCAAAAATCCATCGAAATATGGTCCAAGCTGTTCCAGTTATGATTCTCTGATCATATCCCTGTATATTTCTTGCCTCCTGGCTTGCACTCATAGCTACTCTGGTTGCACAACTAAAGGGGGCACCATTTATATAATACTCTATGTGAAGGTACTCCCAAAAGTTTAGCAATATTCAACTCCTGAGCAGCCATAATGGGTGATCCAACTTCCACTTGTAACATTCTCTCCACCTAGAATGCCATGCCCCAAACCCGTCTCTGATCCTACAGATACTAACTGCTCCTCAAGGCCCATGTCTTCCATAAAGCCCTTGCTGGTTCCTACAGTTGTTTATAATATTTTTCTCTGAACTTTCCCTTTATTTGTTTTATACCTCTTTTATGCATATTCTGTCTTCTAGTATAATGAGTTAGTTAGGCATGTCTCATTCCAATACCAGATTGTATGTATGCTCCTTGAGAATGAGAATAGCCTAGGATTCACCTTTCTTTCTACACAGTTCCAAGCCCATTGCCAAAACCAGAGTAGGTACTTAACTGTTGGCTGGGACTTTTGACTGGAAAAGAAACAGATGATTCAGAAATTAGAAAAGTTTGAGGAAGTAGTTTAGATTGGAATGGAATATAGAGATCAGAGACATCGGACTAAATTTTGATAATTTGGTGTTTTCAGGCCCACTGGATTGGAGGGAGTGTTAAACGATAGGATGTCACTGTCAAAGGCACACTTTCCCTTAATTCAAAATTTTGCCTAAGACCAAAACTGTACTTATGGAAAAAGAAGACTTTCTCTTCACCTCTTCTTTCCTCCAGTAAGACACAACCCTCTGACAAAATGAACTCCAAATTCTATACAACCAATTAAAACACAGGTTTGAAACAAAGTGCAAAGTAACCAAACACAATTTAATCTGTTTTATATAATATCAAAAAACTGGGTGTTACATGCAACTAATGAATCATTGAACACTATACCAAAAACTAATGATGTACTATATGTTGGCTAATTGAATTTAAATAGAAAGAAAAAAGAAATAAAATACATGCTATTTAGGGATTAAAAAAAATTTTTTTCCTTTTTTAGTTAACAAAACTCTACTAAAGAACACGTTGAAAGAATACAAATCTAAAAGATTTTGAGAGCAGGTATACCACTTTAAAGGTATCTAAATATGGTTTTCTCTATTATACAGAGCCCATGTGTCTGCCTAGCATATAATATTCATTTTCTTAATTAGTACGCATGTTAAAATATCTATTTTAATAGATGTATCATGGTCCAAGGAAACCATTATGATCTATTAAAGGATGATTAACCATATAAAATATGATTCAGCATTAACTCTATAGAAAGAGACATCTTCAAATTAGAATATACAGATTTTTATATATATACAGAAATCTATCTAATTATTTTTGAAGACTTTAAAATATTCTGTGTTCATTTGGCATGGGTATAATGCATATTGCTGATGATTCAAAATATTTTTGTATATAACTATATATAAGGGCACTGATAATCTGACAAATAAATCCCATCCATTTAAAGACAATTTAACTATGAATACAGCAGGCAAAGGGACAATAATGTTAAAGAGTGGAGAACTGGAGAATGAATTGCTTACTAAGCGTGTAGAATAAGACTTCACATGCCAAAAATTGTTGAGATTATATATATATAATAATATATTTATATTATATCTATATATTTATTTGTACTTATTATAATTTATATGTTTCTATATTATATTTATATGTGTATAATATATATTTATATCATATTATTTAAACATATATATAGTTACAGTACTTGGCTCTCTTCTTAGCCAGAAAATTTTCAGGGTCATTATCATGAAAATAGGTTACCACAGCAAAACTATTTATTTGTTTGTTTGTTTATTTATTCAATTGATTTACTAGAAAAATACTTGTGGAATATTTTTCCTGTAAGATAAGCAGTACATTAGCCCTGAAGACACAGTATCAGTTGGGACAGGCATGGTCTTAGCCCTAGTGGAAGGTAGATTCTAAGAAGAAAGATCAACGAATAGCTACTATAAACTGCAGTCACCCGGGAATGCCTTCTGAAACTACTAAGATGCATGCAGTTGCTTACCCTTCATTTGATTCCACATTGGCCTACATTTTGTTCTTCCTTTTTAAGAGCTTATGTCTGATTTTTATAGTTCGCCTATTTCCTTCTTCACTTTCAGGCTGTCAGCTTTTACTTTTGCAATTAATGTGCCATCCTTTACCAACAATACTATTCTCCTTCCGTCTAATGCACAGCTCCTAAACTTCTCTTGCAGAGCAGATCACCAAGCCTATTAAAATTGAGCCTAAAATAAGGACAAATAGGCTCTGAGTAAAGGCTTATTAATAAGTGCTTTATGTCCTTGTGGCTTGATAAAATTATCCAGGTCTCTCTGATGTGACATTTCTCTTATAATTTCCCACGTCCTCTTCCTTTTCTTTATTTAAAAAATAATAAAAACACACAAAGAAACAAATAAAAACCCTACACCTCTGCTTGAACTAAATATCCCTGCTGCCAGAAAAGTTTTCTTTAAGCCAAGTCCTTAGAGATGATATCATAATATACAGACCACTGTTTCTCAAAGACTGGCCCTCCTGTTGCCTGCAGCAGAATTAATCAGATTTGCTTCTTAAAATTCAGGTTTCCTATGCCCCACATCAGACCTAGCGAATCATCGTTATAGAACCTAAGAACTTGAATTAATTTTAAAGCACCTTGGGAGCCTGTTGGGCATGATAAGGCCAGAAAACACGCATCTGAATAAGCAAAGAGTACTTATGGAAGATGTCAGTCGGTGTCCTAAAGAGCCAAGCCCTCTATTTTACTATCAGCCTGTAACACTGGAGTGCCACTCTGCAAAACATTGGATAAAATTAAGGATAAAAACTTAAAAAAAAAAACCCACACAAACTTTAAAGGCCACCTCTGCCCAGAGAGCTTCTCTTGTAACCAGAAAGACAAAACACAGACATGAAAAAAAATCATCAAAAACATACACAGGCAACATTCAGGAGGAGGGGATGGGCGCACAGCAAGAGGGGCAGAGTCAAGGACTGAGCAGAATATTGTTGGAACTCATAAAGGAAGACTTCCAAACAAGTTTGGGGCAGAGTTTAAAACGAGAGACTTTTTTTCAAGTCTGGGTTTCTGAGGAGGTGCGGAGATTGCCAGAGGGCATTTAAGATCAAGGAGAAAATATATATAATCATATCTCTTGGTACCACAGTCAACACAGAGAAAAAGAGAAGTGCCCCAGTGCAGGATTATAAAAAAGCTGAGATATTGGTTTGGAAAAATCTCCCTGAAAAGAAGCTTTTACAAATACATATTATCTTTCTAGACAGACAGAGAAGGTGTTTTATCCCCAGTTTATAGATGAAGAAACTAAGAATCATCCAAGACCCTTCTCCAGAGTTCTTACTACGGGGCAGAGCCGGTCCTTTCCTTCCCTCAGGGACTCATCCTTGCCCAGCCTGACACTGCCACCAGTAAAAGGGTCACGAATTCACTACCTGTCCTTCAAAACAGTAAGCCATTCAAAACCATCATACTTCTCCCTCTTTCCATTTCAAGAAGCCGGGAAAAATACTGTGTGTGTGTGCATGTGTGTGCATGAATACACATGTATGCACAAGAGCGTGTGTGTGAAGGAGGTGTCACTGACCAATTTAACTAACCATTTATTATTTCTTAATAAATGCATTAGCACATTTTAGTATTCTCATGAATGCTCCAGACCTAACATTTATGGGAAATTATGTTGAACAGTTAACATCAAAGTCTCTTTGATTTGTGAACAAATGATCATCTGAAATCACCACACTGGGTTAGTGACACACGTCTCCTCTGGCTATACTATCTGATACGATAGCCACATGTAGCTGTTTACCCTTAAATTTTTTTTTTAAGATTTTATTGATTTAGGGCACCTGGGTGGCTCAGTTGGTTAAGTGGCTGCCTTTGGCTCAGGTCATGATCGCAGGGTCCTGGGATCCAGCCCCGCATCGGGCTCCCTGCTCAGTGGGGAGCCTGCTTCTCCCTCTCCTCCCCGCTCAGTGTTCTCACTCGCTATCTCTGTCTCTCGCTCTCAAATAAATAAAATCTTAAAAAAAATAAAAGATTTTATTGATTGAGAGAGAGAGAATGAGAGAGAGAGCACATGAGAGGGGGGAGGGTCAAAGGGAGAAGCAGACTCCCTGCCGAGCAGGGAACCCGATGTGGGACTTGATCCCGGGACTCCAGGATCATGACCTGAGCCGAAGGCAGTCCCTTAACCAACTGAGCCACCCAGGTGCCCCTACATTTAAATTTAAAATCCGCATTAAGTAAAATTAAAAATTTAGTTCCTCGGGTGCACTAGCCACATTTCAAGTGCTCCAAAGCCATCTGTGATTAGGGGCTACCATATGGTCAACACAAGATACAGGGCATGCCCATCATTACACAGTTCCATTGGACAGCACTGCTCCAGAGCATCACTTTTATGGAAAACACAGAGACAGATTCCAATATATACAACAATTGTCGTTTACATCTAGGTCTAAACACATGCTAACAACAGTGATCAAACTTTTGTCCCTTTCGCTGGGCCTTCCCAAGCCCTGGGAGCAGAAATTCAAACCTTCCTCCTAAGAACTCCCTTAGCCCTCTCTGCTCACCATCCCTCTCTTTTCCAGTTGTTCTGATGTTGGCTTGAAAGCTACGTGTTCATCCATCAGCCCTACAGTTAGCTCCTCAAGACCGTGGGGGTCCTAGTCACTGGAACACTCTCACAGCCTAACCCGGTAAGGGTTCCATAAACACTGAGGATAGTCTTAATTAAAAGAGTCCTAGGTAGAATATAGTGCTACTGGGAACATCCAGAAAATAAAAATGTAGATATAAAGGCGGGGGGGAGGAAATTAAAAAAGAATCTAACCGATGGTAAGGTTTCATAATCACTCCTAAGGGGCAACTGCCTAGCTGCAAATATTGCTGTGTGGCACATTTAGAAGGAGAAAAACCAAATGATTCTAGAAGTGGGTCCGAAAATGTACTTAACTGAGAAATCAGAAGAGGGTAGGGGATGGGGTAACTAACACCCACCCTCCGACACGGCCATCAGCCAGCGCACAGAGGTTGGCCCCTTGGCCCCTTACCAGTGTGCAGGACAACAAACCCAGTGCTCACGGTGACCTACGGAGGCTGGAATGCACAGCTTAGGAGGAGCTTTTCAAAAAGTTTGTATCAATTCAAGTCTTACTCATGCAATTACAACATCCTCAAGAATTCAAGCCTTGGCATCCAAGTGAAACTTCTACTCTGAGAATGACTACGGGATGACTAAAAAAACTAAATTTCTTTCATGTTATCTGAATAGTTTCAATGTATCTGAAATATGAACAAGATCTCATTGCTTTTAAAAACCTATTGGGGGGGGAACCCACGTATCAGGACAAACTGGATATGTCTATGAGGATGGAAACAAGGCAAAAGGAGAAGAGAAGCGAATACATTCACCGTTTAGTGTTTTGTTTAGCCGGCTCAAATGCAGTTTCCCACACTTATCTAAGCTTCTGGACACCTTCCCACAAGCCGTGGCACCTAGACCAGAGGCCACCTTAGACCAGAGGAAAGGTAACTTCACAGGAAAGGAAACCAAGCAAAACAGTGAGCACAGCTGATGACGGTCGGAGAGATTCACACTAAGGAGGGAGGGGTGCGGAGGGTGGCTCTCAGAGGAAGTGAAACCTACAACAGGATTTGAGATGCATCATTTTCCACAAGAAAGTCACCCACTCTTGCCCCATCCTCACCTTCAGCCCCATCGCTTTTGCCATTATGGCCTTTCTGTATTATGAACCTCTTAGACTGATAAAAAGTAGCCAACCAAAGCGCCGGCCCCACAGAGCTCTTGGTTAGTCGAATCACCGCAGCAAGTTGTAGATCTACACACACTTCTCCCGCCAACACAACCCCAAACTTCGTCAGCCTGCAGCCCTGAAACATCATCAGGCTCTTGGTATAGGAAACAAAGCACTGGGGACGTGCTCAGATTTTGTAATCATGCTAGCTCCAGGCCATGGAGCATAATGGCTAAGCACCGGGGCTCTGGCATTCGCCCCCTGGATTAGAATCTGGGCTTCACTGCATACCCATGTGTCACCCTGGGCAAGCGATATACCTTCTCAGCGCTTCCATTCCATCAAATTTAAGTTGTCCACCAATTATATGACATAAACATGTTTTTTCATATTTTAACATTTCTGAAATCAAACTTACTATCAATAGCATCTTTCCATTAATTGGAAGTTTTATTGTTCTTTCTTAGAGGTACATCAAGTGCCATCTTACGGGGGCACCTCGGTGGCTCCGACGGTTAAGCCACCCACTCTTGATTTCGGCTCAAGTCGTGATCTCACGGTGGAGGGATCAAACCCAGGGTCAGACTCTGCTCGCTCTCGGAGTCTGCTTGAGATTCTCTCTCTCCCTCTGCCTCTCCCCCCACTCACGCTCCCTAGATAGATGGATAGATAGATGAAATCTTTTAAAATAATGACATCTTACAATTGATGGCCCCTGAGCACCTATGAAATGTGGTAGAACCTACTTCACAGAGTTTAGGTAAAGATTAATTTCATTAATACAGCTTAAGTATTTAGAATACTGTTTGGCCCTGAGTAAGATGCTTAATTACTGTTAGGTACTAATATTAAACTTAGGACTCTGAAAATGGATGCAGTCATAAAAAATTCTCCTACTATTACCCATAAACTGTGTGTTAAAATGATAGTTAATGCAGAGGTGTTAGGGGTTGTTGGTGGTGGTTAAATGCCTACTCAAAATCTGATTTATCCCCAGCTCTTGCAGTGTGCCTGGCACATAGTAAGTTCTCAATAAATAAATGTTAACTAAATCAACTGAATATACCACACAGCCCTATTCCTGTCAAAAGCCTCCCCATAATACATAAAACACCTACTATCCCTTTAAATAAAGGGATACTAGTAGATATATGGGTCTTTAATGCCAAATTACATTTAACAGATTCCTACTTTTTAAAGACGGGGAACATGTTTCCAGATCAAAACTCTGTGCAGGTTTGCTCCTCTTGTAATTCCCCCTCTGACTTCAATTTTCCACAAAGTTAAATTCTGAACCACATCTGTCAAGGCCCAGTTCAAATTTCATTTCCTCTCAGAAAAATTTTTCCCACCTTATCTTACTCTATTTGGTCCTCTTTCCCTTCCTACCCATCACATTCATCTCAGCTATCACACACACTTTATTTGCACCTTACTGGACAGAACAATACTACCTTGTATTAATATAGTGTGAGAATGGGAACTGTGTCTTGTCACTGTCTCCCCTGGAAGACCTGACAGAGAGGCAATCTGCTTTTGCTACGCATTGAATTGTATCCCACCCCCGCAAAAAAAAAAAAAAAAAAAAAGATATATTGAAGTCCTAACCCTAGCACCTCAGAATGTAACCTTATTTGGAAATAGTCATTGCCAATACAATTAGTTAAGGTGAGGTTATACTGGAGAAGGGCAGGACCCTAATCCAATAGGACAGGGGTTCTTATGTATGAGAAGACAGCCATGTGAAGACACAGAGACACAGAACACAAGGAGAGGAGCGTGGGAAAGATTCTTCCCCAAGGCCCTGAGAAGGAACCGTCCCTGCTGACACTTTGATTTCAGACTTCAAACATCCAGAACTCTGAGAAAACAAATTTCTGCTGTTTTCAGCCACCTAGTTTGTGGCATTTAGTCACAGCAGCTCTGGGAAACTAGCATGTCGCCTCACCTAGAGGCTGGGACACTGGACTGACCCTTCATTGTTGTTCTTCTCTAGCCACAATTGCCTCATCTTCTCAGTGGGCTCCCACACTCCCTTACTCCAGGCCTTTAAAAGTTGGAGTTTCTCCGGGGTCAGCCCCACGTCATCTCTTCTTCTCACATTAAATAATTCTCTTCACACCCTCTCATGGACCCCAATTCAATTACCATCTATATGCTGATGACTCCCAAATTTCTATCTTCAGTCCACCCTCTCCTCTGGATGCCCATGTTCAACTGATTACTTGACATCTCCGCTTAGATAATTCAAAGCCACTTTAAACTCAAAGCCAAAAAACAAAGTCACCACTCCCTTAAAGTTAGCCCTGCTACCATGAATCTCATCCCAGTGAAGGGCACCTCTGGCCATTCAGATCCACAGGCCACACGCTTAGGATTCATTCTTAGCTATTTCCTCTCCTTCACTCTCTGACTGCAATCCATCATCAAATCCCATCTTTTTCTCCTCCTAGAAATCTCCTGAATTTCTCATACCTTCCCACTTTTCTCCACTCTCCCCCTCCACTACTCTGGCTTATTCCACTGTAGTGGCTTAACCCAGTGTAGCGATTCACTCCCTGAATTACCTCAATAGCCTCTTGACTAGTCCTAGATCCACTCTTGCCATCCTTCAGTTTGTTCCCCATACAGCAAACTAAGTAACTTACACATGCAAATACAACCCTTTCATCCCCATGCTTAAACAACTTCTGTGGTTTTCCATTCCATTCATTTTATGATAAAACCAAAATCCTAAATCAGGTTTACAGGACTGTGCAGAATGGCCCTGTGGACTCTCCCATGCTCACCTCCCTTGCTCTTGGAGCCCCAGTCACAGGAGTGCTCCTTGTTGTTTCTGATGAAAACCATGATCCTGCCCAAGGCAGGGCCTGTATGCAGGCTGCGTCCTCATCCTACAGAACCCACCAACCCCCTTCACCTAATGTGTCCTCATCAGCCAATCCTGGCTCAACACAACCCTTTCCTCAAAGTCTCTTTCCTTGACTTCACCAAAGAGACAAAGCTCTCCTATTGTCCTCTCTCTTAGCACCTTATTCATCTCCATCACAGCACTTAAGCATAATGTGTAATTATACATCTGTGTAATTACTGGATTAATATGAATGAGTGAACCCAGTGAGGGCTGAGTCCATGCCTATCCTGCTCCTGCTGTATCCCCAGCTCTTAGAACAGTGCCTGGCACATAGCAAGACATTCAATAAATATTTGTTAAATAATTGAACGAATGGTAAGCAAATGCCAGAGAAGTTGTTGTGTTTTAATTGTCTAACATACTGTAATACAAATTATTTCTTTAGCAAGATATATACAGTACTTTTTAATTTCAAAAAGCTTCTACTCCAGCATACAACAATACAACAAATGTCAGGCATACTACAAATGTAATAGGCAATAGTTCAATTTAAGTTAACTGGATTTTAAATACATTTATTCTAATATGGTATTGTTAATAGTTATGCTGCCATAAGCAATTATGAACTTATGTCACTGAAAATTTCAAATCTGATTAGCAATAACTTCTTTCCTATTCATATTCTAATAGTCCACATATAAGTGAAAGTGAACAGTTTTGTATGTGTTGTACTGTTGGTTTTACCACCAATGCTTCCTTCTCCATTATCAACCTATTTGATACAAAAAATAAGATGTGCTAATAATAGAAAAATAAAGTAGTGATGTCACATCACCAAAATGAAAGAGTCATTTACTTACCCCAGCCCTATTAAATGTTCCTCAAACCTCTTGGAGTGCGTATGTTGGTATGCTGCTGAGGGAACAGCAGAAGCCACATGTATGACTTCCATGAAAACTTACATGCACAACAGATGGCAACAACCATGAGTGCATACAACAGATTCTATTCTCATTAAAAGTAATGATAAAAGACAATGTAACATCTTTTCTAAAAGACGGGAAGATGTTTTATTAAAGAAGAAACTTATAAACAACTTTTAATGATATGTGTGAACCCAAAAGCTGCCACAACCTTGGACATGATTTACAAAGGAGTCCGAAGTAGACAACAATGCTATGCAGTATCAGAAACCATCATATCTGTGCATCAGATAAACAAATTCTGGGTCTCAAGTGGCTTTATACACACTCTCAAAACCATAACATTTTTCCATAATTTTAACAAGAACAGTGTTAGTTATGAAATAAAACAACCACAATAGTCTCTCTATTCCCTTCTTAATACTTTCTTCCTTCAACTCTCTCATTACCTGCCTTCCTATTTATTTTTTCTTCTAAACAAACACAGTTAAAACTGCAAAGTACCTGCACAGAGTTTTCATGGATACAAATGCTACTTCCTTCTCTAGCTAGGTCCACCTGGTCCTTACACGCCCACCCAGTCCTCTTATCTTTGGATTCAGTTTTGAATTTGGATGCTAGTAAGAAAAATCTATTAAAGCATTAACTACAGCATTTGGATATTCTGCAATAGCTTTCAACTCTGCAGGCCTGTGGCTGTTCCAGAATTGTCTCCCCAAGATCCATGCCCGTGAGGTAATGCCCATCTAACCTCTTTGGAACCTGATACCCTGAAGCACAGCTGTAAAAATAGAGCACCCTATAATGACTTCTTATTCACCAATAAACATACAGTTCTTTCAATTTTAGAGAACTAACATGTTCATATAATTACACAAATACAAGGTGAAATGAATGAATGACCCCGAACTTACATAAATGTATTTTCCCATGACGAAGCAATGTAAAACCAAACTCTGACACATAAAGGTTCCAATAATTCAGAAAATGGTGAAGGCATAAAAGCAATTTAACTGAGAGAGCCTGAAGTCACAGATTAAATCATTCTCACCATGGGTTGTTGTTGTTGTTGTTTTTTTTAATACAAACATCTGCAGTTAACACTTTCATGTGTTTCTCCATAGTATATAATTCCCTGCATATTATTTCACATGCAATTGAGATTATTTTATTCTTAAGACATATTTTTCTGATTTGAATTAAATGTCTCGTTAACTCCAAGCCATGCCATAACACTACCTAGTTTAATGACATCTTCATTCACACTGACTTTCTTAATTCCAGTGTATTTTCAATGTGTTTTTTATTTTAGGTCTTATAGAAACATAAGCAAAAAGAACTCTCAAAAATTATAAAGACTTTTGAAGTAGGTCACTTCAATTCTCTTCTTTTTTTAATGAGATAAGATTTAAATAAAATAAAAAAGGAAAATTAAAACACAGTACTGTTAAATGTCCTTTGTGTGACATATATATTCTCTGCCCTCTTCCTGATAATAGTGGTTTTCTTCATCAGTTTCAGAGCTTTACATTTTAATATTTCATTCATAATTGTGCTTTAAAAAATAAAAAGTGAATCCTATTCAGTCCCCATTGGTGAGATCAGAAATGTGCTTTCCCAGCTGCAACTCAAATCAGGAACTGCCTACAAATATCTCCTAAGTAAATCTAGGTCCACGGTAATCTCACATACAGGTCTTTTTTTCTGAAGCACAATGCTCTTCATAAAACACATGTCCTAATGCAGTTCATAGCATGGATAAGTTTATTATTATTCTATTCAAAGACCCACTTTCATAATATCCTCTTATTTGCCTTCTACAAATAAACTCCATGTTCAAACCTATTAAGCTTGTGGAAATAAAATGAAATATACATTATCTATGGAAGAACAGTAAAGCACATTTTTAAATATTGATAATTAAATTTTTTTTAAAAAAAGATACCTTGACATGACTCTCACTCTGTCCCTTTCTCATTTAGTATGACTATCCTCTAATAATATTAAATTATAAATAAACATATGCCAACCTCACACTGGTCACTAGTGTTAAATGGCAAAGAATCTTGGTCCTCAATGGAGGTAGAAATGTCTCAGAGAACTACTTATTCATAAGATGTAACCATAGGCCTTAAAAAACACTCTACATATTCTTTATTCTGGGTAAAAACAGAAGCTTTCTTTTTTTTTTTTTTAAGATTTACTTTATTTTTTTGAGAGAGAGAGTGCAAGTGGTGGGAGGGGCAGAGGGGGAGGGAGAGAGAGAATCTCAAGCAGACTCCACACTGAGCGCAGTGTCCGATGTGGGGCTCGAACTCACAACGTGAGATCACGACCTGAGCAGAAATCAAGAGTCGGACACCCAGGTGCCCCAACAGAGAGCTTTCTTAAACTTGTTATGTCTCTAAACATAAACTTTTTA
This sequence comes from Neomonachus schauinslandi, assembly GCF_002201575.2. Classification (NCBI taxonomy): domain Eukaryota; kingdom Metazoa; phylum Chordata; class Mammalia; order Carnivora; family Phocidae; genus Neomonachus; species Neomonachus schauinslandi. The sequence continues at coordinate 22,688,822 of NC_058410.1, read as the reverse complement.
AGAAAATACAAACACAGAGAAGGTAACATATCTGGACTTCATCCATAGAAAAAAAAATTTCACTTGGGGTCCTCCTGTCTTCCTTGGGTCTTTCATGAAGGTGCAGCCCTGGATATCTAGACTTCTTAGTATCTAGACAAGAGACCAAACCTTCTTCTCCTTCCTACCTAGATCCTATCATCAAAATTCTAGTTATCTACATCTTCTGGGGAACTGACACTGGAACTACATTCCCTTTTCAGTGGGGAACTTACCTACTGAAAAATGTAAACGAACCTCTTTGGTCCTCAACTCGGCCTCATATCGCAATAAAGCACAGCATTAGTCAATGTTCCAAACTACAAGTTACAGAAACTAACTCAAGCCAGCTTGAGCAAACAAAGGAGTTAGTTTGATAGATACTGGGTTATCATATGGAATCTAAAGGCAGCTGGGCTTTATCCAGGGGCTGGAGCCAAGAAGTGTGAAACTACAGAATCAGGAGAGACTCTCTCTCTGCTCATCTCTGCTTTATTCTGCTGCATTCTTTTTCTCTTTGTTTTATCTTTTGACCCACTTAACCCTTTTCTCCCAACCCCTCACCCCTGCCTGTCTGACTTACTTCACTTAACATAATGCCTTCCATGATCCATCCAGGTTGTCTCAAATGGCAAGATTTCATTCCTTTTTATGCCTAAATAATATTAGATAGATAGATGATAGATAGATTATAGATAGAGTATAGATATTATAGACATGTATGTATATATGTGTGACATATATGTATATATCTTCTTTATATGTTCATCCATTGATGGGTACCTAGGTTGTTCCCAAGTCTTGGCTATTGTACATAATGCTTCAATGAACATGGGGATGCATATATCTTTTCAAGTTAGTGTTTTCATTTTCTTCAGATAATACCAAAAAAGTAGAATTGCTAGATGATATGGTAGTTCTATTTTTAATTTTTTGAGGAACCTCCATACTGTTTTCCATAGTGGCTGCACCAATTTATCATTCCATCGACAGTGCACAGGAGTTCCCTTTTCTCTACATCCTTGCCAACAGTTATTTCTTATCTTTTTGATAACAGCCATTCTAACATGTGTGAGGCGATATCTCATTGTGGTTTTGATTTGCATTTCCCTAGTGATTAATGATATTGAGCATCTTTTCATGTACCTCTTGGCCATCTGTGTGTCTTCTTTAATGAAATGCCTACTCAGATCTATCTATTTTTTAATCAGATTGGGTTGGGGGGGGGTTGTTTTTTGCTTTTTGGTTTATGGGATTTTTGCTATTGAGTTGTATGAGTTCTTCATATATTTTGGATATTAGCCCCTTGTCAGATATATCATGTACAAATATTTTCTCTCATTCAATAGGTTGCCTTTTCATTTTGTTGATGGTTCCTTTTGCTATACAGAAGCTTATTAGTATGATGTAGTCTCACTTACTTATATTTGCTTTTGTTGCTTTTACTTTTGGTGTCAGGTTTAAAAAATTATCTCCAAGACCTATGTCAAATTGCTTACCGCCTATATTTTCTTCTAGGTGCTTTATGGTTTCAGGTCTTAAATTCGATTCTTTAATCCATTTTGAACTTACTTTTGTTTATGGTGTAAGGTAGTATATTGATTGATTCATTCATTCATTTGCACGCACAGTTTTCCCAACACCCTTTATTGAAGAGACTGTCTTTTCCCCATTGTATATTCTTGGCTTCTTTGTTATAAATCCATTTAACATATATACATGGTCTATTTATGGATTTTCTATTCTGTTCCATTGATCCATGTGTGTTTTTATGCCAACACTGTTGTAGTTACTACAGCTTCATAATATAGTTTGAAATCAGAAAGTGTGATGCCTCCAGCTTCATTCTTCTTTCTCAAGATCACTTTGATTATTTGAGATTTTTTTTTTTGTGGTTCCAGACAAATTTTAGGATTATTTGTGAATTTTTAAAATGCCATTGCAATTTTGGTAGAGACTGCATTGAATCCATAGATTGCTTTGAGTAATACAGACATTTTAACAGTATTTATTCTACTAATCCATGAGCATAGAACATTTTTTTCTATTTTTTTGTGTGTGTCTTCTTCAATTTCACTGATGTCTTATAGTTTTCAATATACAAGTCTTTTACTTACTTAGTTAAATTTATTTCCAGGTGTTTTATTCTTTTTGATGCAATTGTAAATGGGATTGTTTTCTTTATTTCTCTTTCTGATAATTCATTATTAGTCTATAGAAACACAAAAGATTTTTGGGTATTGATTGTGTATATCCAGAAAACTTACTGAATAAGTTTATTAGTTCTAACTGTTCTTTGATGGAATCTTGAGGGTTATCTATATATATATTACCATGCCATCTGCAAATAGTGACAGTTTTACTTCTACCTTTCCAATTTGGATACATTTTATTTCTCTTTCTTGCCTAATTGCTCTGGCTAGGTCTTCTAATACTATGTTGAATAAAAGTGGTAGGAGTGGGCATCTTTGTCTTATTCTGATCTTAGAGGAAAGGCTTTCAGCTTTTCACCACTGAGCATGATGTTAGCTGTGGGCTTGTCATATGGCCTTTATTATATTTAGGTATGTTCCCTCTATACCCACTTTGTTTAAAGTTTTTATCATAAATGAATGTTGAAATTTGTCAAATAATATTTCTGTATCTATTGAGATGATCATATGACTTTTGTCCTTCATCTTGTTAATGTGATGTATCACATTGACTGATTTATAGATGTTGAACCATCCTTGCATCACTAGAATAAATCCCACTTGATCATGATGTATGATCCTTTTGATGTATTATTGAATTCAGTTTGCTAATATTTTGTTGAGGATTTTTATAAGAAATATTAAATTGTAATTTTATTTTCTTGAGGCATCCTTGTCTGGTTTTGGTATCAGGATAATACTGGCTTCAGAAAATGAGTTTGGAAGAGTTCCTTACTCTTCGATTTTTTGGAAGAGTTTAAGAAGAATTGATATTAATTCTTTGAATATTTGGTAGAATTCACCAGGGAAGCTGTCTGATCCTGGACTTTTGTTTGTTGGGAGGTTTTTGATTACTGATTCAATCTCTTTACAATAATCAGTCTGTTCAGATTTTCTATTTCATCATGATTCAGTCTTGGTGGGTTGTATGCTCCTAGGAATTAATCCATTTCTTCTAGGTTGTCCAATTTGTTGGCATGTAACCATTCAGAGTAGTCTCTTACAATCATTTATATTTCTGTGGTATTAGTTGTAACATATCCTCTTTCATTTCTGATTTCATTTAATTGAGTCCTCTCTCTTTTTCAATTGGTGAGTGTAGCTAAAGACTTGTCAATTTTATCTTTTCAAACAAACAGCTCTTAGTTTCATTGATCTCCTCCATTGTCTTTTTAGTGTCTATCTCATTTATTTCTGCTCTAATCTTTGTTATTTACTTCCTTCTGCTACTTCGGGCTTTATTTGTTCTCTTCTAGTTCCATGTGGTGTAAATTTAGGTTCTTTATTTGAGACTTTTCTTGTTTCTTAAGGTAGGCATTTAACACAATGAACTTCCCTCTCAGAACTGCTTTTGCTCCAACCAACAAATTTTGATATATTTCCATTTTCATTTGTCTCAAGGTATTTTTTTATTTCTCTTTTGAATTTTTCGTTGGCCCATTAATTGTGCAGTAACATGTTGTCTAATCTCCACATATCTGTAAATTTTCCAGTTTTCTTCATGTAATTTTTAGTTTCATACCACTGTGGTCAGAAAAGCTGCTTGATATGATTTGAATCCTTTTAAGTTTATTAAGACTTGTTTTGCAGCCTAACATATGATCTATCCTGGAAAATGTTCCACATGCACTTGAGAAGAAGGCATATTCTGTTGCTTTTGGATGGAATATTCTGTATATATCTGTTAAGTCCATCTGGTATAACATGTCATTTAAGGCCAATGTTTCCTTATTGATTTTACAGTTTATTTATAAAAGCTTATAAACTTTTTAAAAGCACTTCTATAGTAAGAAAGTTAGTTTCATCATATAAAGTTATTCTGTTAATCGTAAAGACACAGTAGTTCAATCTTTCTATAAGCCCAGCAGACATATCCCTTCATATTCATTTCATCTCCAAAGATAAGAATTATAGTGCCATTTTGCATAACTGCTATATAAGGTCACAGAGTTACAGCTAAAAAGAAAGTCACAAACTTAAGAATAATGCCCCTTCCTATCATTTTCTGCTACTTATTTATCACTAAGTTGTCTTGGTATCCAAAATAACTTGACCCAAATCCTGGCTTCCAAAGGTCAGGGCAATCAGAGCTGCCCTTTGTCCACTGGTTCACAGCTTTACAAGTGGTATTTCCCTCTTGCACCATCCAGACGACACATGTGTGTTAGGATTACCACCCCCAATAAACTAAGAACCCCCATGACCCACACCAGAAGGAGAGCTCATTTGGCTATTCCCCAACTACCAAGAAACAAATTCCTAAATACACCTTAAACTTCAAGGATTTAGGAGCTGAATTATTATTTGAAATAACAGAAGAATAGAAGAATAACTTCCCTTAGAAAAATAAAAGGAAGCTATCACCACAGGGAGAAAAAAAATTAATCAGATTTATTCATCTGCATAAAGTAATAATTAATCTGTCTTTTTTCTCTAATTCATTCATCTATTCACCCATATATCCAACAAATGTATAATGAACTACAATAAGGAAGAAGGCTGCATTCATGATAAAAAGGAGCGTGGGGTTTGAATGCAGCTGCCTTTTAAACTCAAGACCCAAGACACACTAGCACTGTAACCTTAAACAAGCTAGTTAACCTCTCTGTTCAGTTTTTTCATCTATAAAATGAGACTAACAGACCTGATTCATAAGAAGATAAAGATTTAAAGATGTGAGATAATAAGATACAAGAATTAAATTAATTAACAAACACAGTAAGGTGCCTAGAAAAATGCCTAGCACACACTCTCTCTCTCTCTCTCTCTCTCTCTCTCTCTCTATATATATATATATATATATATATATGTATGTATTTAAATTATCACCATGAACTAAAAACTTAATTGGATTCTACAGTTACAATGATAAGTAAGGCTCTACTGCACTCTCCCTACTGAAGATTACAATCTAGTGGGGCCATGACCTAATTTCAAATCAGTGGTTTACCCTAATCTGAAAACATAAAGAGGAAAGGATCATAAGACTTTTGGTAAATCAAGGACTTAATCATCTTTTAGGCAAAAGCTTGTGTGTCTAATTTGAATGTCTTCCCTACCCTTACCAATAGTCAGACCTTCAATCGTCTTTCAATCATACTTAATAGCAAATGACAGACAGATAAATGCCAGCCATCTCCTAATTACTAAATCATTATTCAATCCTTATCTTACTTTAACTCTCCAAAGCCCTTGGTAGTGACACTCAGTCCTTCTTTGGAGAAATTCTTGACTCTTGGCTTCTAAGACATGACTTTCTTGGTTGCCCTTCTACCTCTCTGGTCTACATCTTCATTGTCTCGCCTCAGTTTACATCTTTACCCTGTTAGTCATGACCTCCCAGTTGTTCCTTTTTCATCAATCATACTAAACATTTAGAATGCCCCCAGACATTCCCATGCATTCTCAAACCTCACCAAGCCTGTTCTGGATACCTACTGACTTTTGAAAGGGCAACTGAGGGAACATGCCATTTTACCCCTCCCCCAAGATGGCCTAAAGCTCCTGCTAGTCTTCAACGTCCCTCCTGCTAGCCTTTTTATCACTCTCTACTTCCGGCACTTAATCCACAAGGTCCTAGTATTTGGATTACAAGTCAGCTCCCTCATTAGACCATGAAGTCTTTTGAGAATCGCAACGTAAACTTCCACTTATTATTTGAAAATGTCTAAGTAACATAAATAAATAAGTAGGCTTTTTTAAAATTACCTCCTCACCTAGCATATATTGAGTGCTTAATGTAGACCAATTACATATTTTAATTCACTTAAACCTCACAACAATCTTTGAGGTCTGTTTTAGGAATTATCCCTATTGTAAAAATGAGGAAAACTGAGGCTAAGAGGAATGATGTAACTTGCCCAAAGTCACACAACTAGAAAGCACTGAAGGCAACATTCACACCCAGGTAGCCCCACTCTGAAACCCACACTCCCCATCATGCCCTAAATGACTCTTCCCAGCCATAAATTTGATTAAGCAACAGAACTCGCTCTCAACAAGAATTATGAAATTTACATCTTTGGACAGCCTTAAGTAAAGATTTTTAAAAGACTAGCTTGCCTCTGGAGGCAAAGGAAAGACCAGATGACCACAGCAAATTCCTTCCACTACTGTATACTCCCTCCTATTATCTTATTTATTTATTCGTATTCTCCAGAAAACAAACATGTTTTAATATAAATCCTGCCAAATATCTAACCCACTATTATCAATAAATCAATAGTGAATAATTACATCACTGGTAATAGGAAGAGATATTTAGTAGTTAAATATATAAAAGTTAATAAATAAACATGAACCAAAATGTAACTGAGAATATAAAGAAGAGAGTTAATGCTACTTATTACATTTCCCATTAAGTTAGCTTCAAGCTTTGATGTTCTATCAGCATTTTTACTTAGCCCAACCCAATCAAAAGGTTATACTGAACACCTCAGAGAAGGATTTTTTTTTGTAAGGCCATTCACATTCAGTTCCAAATAATATTATAGCTGAAATACTTTATTAGATGGAATCCAAACAGTCTGTTTCTCATTTTATTGCACCTCAGAGAGACAGGAAAACTAAGGTTCATAATCAAACCAATGTTTTCTGGAGTTAAATCTAAGTCTGTAAATTCTATAGTCAAGTCCCTCATCTTGTCACAAATGTTCACTAAGCACCAAGATTAGCTATATAATTTATAATTTGCAGATCCCAGTGCAAACCAAAATGCAGTGACCCTTGTTCAAAAATTAAGAATTTCAGGGGCACCTGGGTGGCTCAGTTGGTTAAGCGTCTGACTCTTGAGTTCAGCTCAGGTCATGATCTCAGGGTTGTGAGATCGAGCCCAAGTCAGGCTCTGTGCTGGGCGTGGAGCCTGCTTAGGATTCTCTCTCTCCCTCTGCCCCTCCCCCCTCAAAAAATTAAATTTAATTTAAAATAAAATTTAAAAATTAAGAATTTCAAGACAGTGGCAATACAGTATTAAACCAAACTCAGGCCCTACAGGACACACAGGTCACATGCTCACCCAGGAAGCTGACCCTGTTGAGCCCCTAGACTTTATATTGGGCACCATCTGAGGGACCAGAAGTACAGCCACGGCCTTTTAACCCACAATCCCAATTCCCAGACAGGCTCAAATGCATCAAAGTCCCTGTTAGGTAATGAACAGCCAAATATAAATTAGTATGTTTAAGAGCTCAAAGGATCTTTGGGTCTCAAACTGCTCTTAAACCCTCGGGTTACGTGCTAGTAAAAATGACTAAAATTCACGCAGGTGACTCTTCAGCTTTGCTCAATGTCTTCTTTTGTAAACCAATAGGTCAATAAGCTTTTTCAAAAATTACTCTCCTTAGACAAAAAAGGAGGGTTGCAAATAATTAGAATAGTAAATAAAGTCCCAGAATGGTAATATTGCTGCTATATATCATGCTTCTTTCCATATTTTTCAACTAACTACATGTGTATTGTACACCTACTATATGTTTACATTCCTTTGAAAAAAATCAAATGATGTCCCATGATCCCTGAATTTACATCACTTAACAAAAAAAAAGATTCTGGAAATTATGGCCCAGGAATATGAAGTAGCATTTGAAACATGAGGGAGAGTGGTATCATCTTAATTTCTTCATTCAGACCTGTCCAGTGCTCCTCGTGGAGCACAGTGCTAGGCACTGGGCATTCAGTGGGGATGAGGCAAACTCTGCCCTGGCTTGTGCACTTCATTGGGAAAGGCAGATAGTAGTCAACCAATTTTTTAAAAATACTTTTTAATATATTTCAAACTATGATTCCAAGATATAATGGAGGACTGCTTTTATTCTAGGATTTTCCTCCAAGAAACACAGCCTTCTCAGCTGAGAAGTAAAAGATATTCTTTTACCCACCCTCATCAGAGCTGTAGTTTTGGTCACTTATAAAGGCACAAAATTCTTCAGCATAAAAAGCAGAACATATCCCAAAAGTAGATATATTTCTAGCTCATATATGAATCAAATTACATATGTTCGGACGGCAATTACAGATGAGATGTTGGGTTTGGGTTAATGTTAAGGAAATTCAGATTCTACGTACAGTTTATAAGAACTCCTCATAAAATGACTTTCATAAGACAGCATGCTAATCTCCTGGTTGTTATGAGATTTAACTAATGTGCCTAAGGATGCTACTTAGCACCTCCAACAAGATACTGCACAAAAACTAAGGATTATTGTTAATACAGAGCTGGAGTAATTGATCCTTCGATTAATACTGCTAAATAAATACTTTCATAATACCAGTTCTATAAATGGCCAAGCTGGATTTAAAAGCAGTTAAATCTTATTATAGAGCAAATAAACATAGTGCAAGGGATCCAACTATGATGTGACCACAAAGGATGAAACTAACATCTACATTAACAGTTTTCCTTGTCATATCAGAATACACCTTCTGTATAATGTTACAATAGGGGGAAAGAAGGGAAAAGAGAATCATATTTAAAAAAAAAAAAATGATCTTGCACTAGCACAGTGCCTTCCAGCTTTGCGAAACATTTCCACTCACACCATCCCATTTGCCCCTTGAATCCGTGTAACTATTCAGAGTGTACTATAATGGAGTCCGCTCTCTGGCACAGCTCCAAGGAGCCATAACCTCCCCTCTGTTCTTAACTTCTAACTTTATTTACTTTAGTGGGCCACTGAGAATATCTTCATAAATATTTTTGTGAATTTCATAACCAAATAAAAGTGCTAAGATAACAGCTTGAGTAAGGTTTGAATAGTAAAGAGAGAGAATCCTTGTGTTAAGTTCTGTAATGAAAAAGAGATCTTAAAAAAAAAAGATATAATTTTTAAATCTATAGCTCTTCTTCCAAGTGTACTCAAGGAATCTTTAACTTCCTTATTGCATAAATCAGCTGAAAGCATCCCAAGGGAAATGATATTGTACTATATACACACTTGATGATCCCATGGGTACTTTATTTTTTTTAAGAAAAACATTTAGGCAACAATTATAAAAGCTAAAAATCAGCGATTCGCTTTCTGACTCAGTTTAACATCAACATGTAAACAGTGTATATATTCCAATGTAAAATGATTTTCTAGATTTACTATGAACTACTAAGTGATATTTTCATCTATTAAATCTTTTCACTATCAAGTCTTTGATAGAAGAAACCTTAGCAGACCTCCCTGTGAACTTTGGCATTTTGGCTGTGTGGCCAAAAGAACAATCTTAACCATTACAAAGCCTATTCATGAGTCAACCAGAGAAGTAATCACAATGTTGACTGCCCAGCTGATACTACTCTTTTTATCATGCCGGCAAGTGTATGAAACACACAAGATCTATGTTACTAAGTTACAGATTGTTAATACTAAACATCTATTCTAAAATGTGGCTTGAAAGATCATTAGCACAAATTAAAACACCTTTTATTAAATAGCCTGGATTTACTGGCTTGGCTTCAATTTTGTAAGCCTATCTATAGCAAAAAATAAAAACAAAAATGTAGGAAAATAGTAAAAACCGATCTATAACTTGAGGATAGTAAATCCAGGGCCACAGTACTGTGCTCAAGCTGACAAATCATCCGTATTTATTCACACAAGATTCACTACCTAAATAACAAGGATTAAACTCATGAATACCGAGATTATTTTCTTGTAATGGTTCTGTCTTGAAGTGTGTAACAGCATGTTTGTGCTTTGCACTAAACATTCTTCATATCTTTGTTGCCACAACAAAGTAAGAGGTGACAGTTAGAAGGAGGTTAAACAAAAGGTTTCCTGTCAGGGCTTTGTGAAAAGGAAGATTGTACATTCTACCCAGGCTATGAAAAGTCGGCTCAGGGCCTCTGTGGTCAGCATTATTCAGCACTATTTGGTCCGATTTCGGGAGCCCGTCGAAGCTTTTGGCCCACCTGACTGGGTGTTCCCTCTATTGTGCAAGTGATGTGGACTCCCCAGGGCCAGCGGTCACCAACATCCCGGTCTTTTCCGCACCATGGAGTCCCCTGGCAAAATCAGTAAAGTGAGCCACTGCAAAGCAAGTGCATTCTCCTCCTCCGGGTCCCTTGTCCCCGGCGCTCCTCCCCGCCTCCCCCCCCCTTCCCGACCCAGAGCATGCGGCCCCGAAAGTAGGTCTCAGCCGGCGCGGCGGCCGCCGGGAAAAAGGAGCCCCACTTTCTCCGGGCAGGAAGGGGGGAGGCCGAGAGCATTTCCTGTTGTGCAGCTGAACCGAGCGGAGACGTCATTGCATTCACACTCCCCCGTGGGTGTCCGCGGAACGGGGGCCAAAGTTCAGCCCCTTCCAGGGCGGGCCGGGCGCCGGGGCTCCCCTGTCCTGGAAGGGCTCCGTGAGCCGGGTGCCCGCACTGCCCGGCGCAGGGGCAGGGACGCGGCGGAGCCACCGAGAGCAGCGTCCGCCTTCGCAGTGGGGGAGTCGCTTTTCCTCCGGGACCACACCGAGCCAGGCAACTCAAGCGCTGCGCGCAGGTCACCGCGGGCTGGCCTCCGGATCCGCGTTCATTTCCCAGACTGCGCGGAAAGGCGTGTGTTTCCAGGTGCTCAGAGAAAGCACTTTCCTTGCACAAGTTTCTTAGCTTAATTTTTAACGTAATTTCCCCAAAGGTGACTCTTTTTTTTTCACTAGGGTTATTTTTAAATAATCAAAAGTGAAGATGATTTCAGTGCTGTTGCTCTGTTTTCTCTTTCTACCTCTTAATTGCGGATTTCTTAAGTAACTGTCAGATAGAAAAGTGGAAAGAGAACATTTCCATCCTGCATAGCTCCAGTGAGGCCAAAGGAGGCAAGACTGTTTCGACGTTTCTAAAAAGCATATTCTATATGTTTTCACTATTTAAAACACCCACTACACAACATATAAAGTCCTTTTATTTATCAGGTCCTTGATTTGTTATATCTCAAATGTCTGATATAAAAAAAGCAGAGTCTCCTACAAATCTTTCAATCTTGTACTTCTCCACTTTAATAGCACACAAAACTTAAGGCCAAAATGTTTTAAATGGAAATTACCCATTCAGTAAAAATAAGGGTGATTTTTAACATTTCTTTTATCCTAAATTTCCAGCCTTCCATTTAGTTTGAAAACATAAACCAGATTATAAGCATGTGTAATTCTACAGAAGCGGTGGCTTAAGGTTAATAAAGTTTAAAAGGAAGACCATAAGGCATCTTCTGGTGGCGAATCAATTTAACAAATGTTACACTGTGCCAACATCTCGAATATTTGAACTAAGCCATGTTTCACATCAGGACATGGAATTAAAATACTTAGGGCTTTACCAAGTATAAACTGTGGCTTTGGGTGATAATGATGCGTCCATGTAGATTCATCAGTTGTAACAACTGGACCACTCTGGTGCAAGATTTTTATAGTGGAGGAGACTGTATTGTTGGGGGTGCAGTATAGAATGCAGGGTGATCTGGGAAATCTCTGTTCCACTCAATTTTGCTGTGAACCTAAAACTGCTCTAAAAACTGGACTCTAGGGGCGCCTGGGTGGCTCAGTTGTTAAGCATCTGCCTTCGGCTCAGGTCATGATCCCAGGGTCCTTGCTCTGTGGGAAGCCTGCTTCTTCCTCTCCCACTCCCCCTGATTGTGTTCCTGTCCTCACTATCTGTCTCTCTGTGAAATAAATAAATAAAATCTTAAAATATATATATATATATATATAACCTAAGTGTCACGATATTTAAAATGTGCACTGCATTGTAACCTATGGATTCACAAGTAAATGAATCTTAAGAATTATAAAGAAATCATCTTTATGCTTTCACCAAGTTCATCATCCAAGTCTACCCCTCCTTGATAAAGAAGTTACATTTTTAAAAGTTTACTGAATTTTTAAAATATATTTTAAAATGTACCTGAAAGACTTTACAATTTAATAAATGTTAGTTGTTCTACCCAGTCATATACTACCTAAGGGCAATATTAAAGGTTACCTTGGCTTCCACTTAAAGTGATCCAAAGCCCCTTTTACTTCTTATGTTGTCTTACTTTCCAAACATTTGAATAGCACAATTAAGTATTTTACACATCATATCTTAAGGTTGCTTAGCTTATTATTAGAGTTTACCATTTATTTCACACATATTCCTATCCCCATTTTATCAGGAAGTAGACTCCAAGAACACAGGACTAGGATAAATGTATGGAACTCAGATGGGTTCTTTTCAATCTTGTTGAAAAGGAACCACAAACCCTTTCCATTCCCATACTCCTAGCTCCAAACTAAAACCACCCCTTCCTTCTGCCCTATAGCCAGTGCCTCTGCTCATGAATGCTGGGGGGGGGGGGGGGGCTAAGAAATAATCACCTCCAACTACTTTATTTACTTAGTTTCAATACAGTAACTTTTAAACAACTTCGCTGAACTTCCTAAACTGTACCAAAAGATTTTTGATTGTAATGTGTCCAATCCTAGAACATACCATGGTGGTTGTCCATCTCCTGGATGATCTCACACCAACATTTTTTACTTGCCTTTTTCCCCCCTCATATCAACCATCTTTTTATCCATTAAATCTCTGCCATGATGCTCATGGTTTCGATTAAAACATACTTCTACTTATTCCTTCAAATCACATGTCCATAGTATATAATGAACACTCTCAAAGCTGCAAATGACGGCTCAAAAACTATCTAAGCTCACCGAAGATTTTATTTGAAGTTCATGCTCTCTAGTTCATACTTAATTGCTGATGATGGCACTTGGAAAGAACAAAGGAGGGATGACTAAAAATTATCCTGTTTTATAATCCTAATTACAGACTAAATGAAATCAGTGTTACCATAAATTTAGTAGACTGAGGATAAAAAAGGCCTGTATGTTACCATTAAATAAACCATGAAAAATACATAATTAAAAAAATAAATAATTGAAAATATAAACCATAATCATAAACTGTGAATTCTTCAGGTCCTGGTGCTATTTTGAAATGCATCTCTTTTATATCATGCAACTATGAGGACAAAAGGATGTTTAATAAGGATAATGTATTTTATACTTTCTCTTTAGAAACAAAATGCTCCAATTTTGTGCTTTAAAGTACATTCTAAGACTGCACAATTCCAACCTCATAAAATATATTATCATTTCATTCAATAAAGAATCAAGACTTGAACTTTTCCAAGTCCATTCTTTTAAAACTCATTATTTAATTCAGGATTGGTCTCGTTTAGACGTATAGTTACCATATGAGAGTAATTATGAATTGCTACAGTACTTATTTGGGTCTCTGTGTTTCTGAGATCCCAGTTCTCTACCATAAAAGCCTCCACATTTTCTTAGACTCCGAATAGTCTTAGACATAATATGACTGGGAAAGGCTGACTCGTCACACAAACTGGCATCTCTAAAAATATTCAGGGCATACTAAGTTTTTATTCTTCTCTCATAATATCCAATATTGAGGATGATTCTTCTCTAATAAGCATTCACCAATCATTGGTCGTTTTTCCAGAAAACTGTCTCCCAAGAAATGCAATGACAAAATCATCAGGATGCTCTTCTTTCTCAGCTCCACGTCCTTTCTCCATTACACATTGTAGGGCTGCATTGTTCCTCGAGAGCCAGGACTTTCCCAAAGCAGAGCCCAGCTCAAAATTAAGTATGTGAAACAGAGTCAAATGACGATTACAGCTCACTGAGTGAACAGGAATGGGAAGGTACAGAAATGAGGAGAGAACTACATTACACACACACACACACAGAGGAATGAATAAACCTTTTGTGAAAACGCTATCTGACCACATGCTCCACAATCTTTGATTCCAATAAGATCTTTTTCTACTTCAGTATTTCCAAGTCCCATGATTTTATTTTTCTTACAAGTTGTCCCCAAAGTTACAACCTTCTCTTTATTAAGTGACCCTCAGTGCGAATTATTAGTGCAACTTCACAAAAGGCAACACCTGTCACTAAGAAGGTACCAGGACCTACAGGTGGTTCAAGGACTGTTCGTTTCCTCTCCTAGACGATAACAAGATGAGACCTCATCACCTCAGGCTTTTCAGGCCCTCGGTAAAAGTCAGTATGTTCTTCAAATGGAAATATGTTATGTAGCACTTGAGTGTTTAAGAGCATACCTCCTCTTTCAGCCTCCGTCTATATTTAATATTTCAGAATAGGCCCTCAATAAAGTCTAAATAATAGTAAGTGCTCAGATGGCCTATAATCAAGTGTTATTGAAACATCAGTGTTCCCACATGCGTTCAAGTGTAATTAGAATTTAATGAACTGCATAAATTACTGTATTACGCTACAGTATTTTTGTATTCTCTCCTAGTCCCTCACAGAGTCCTGTGTACTTCTCTGGAGACTAACAGTGTGACCAGAGCTAAATCTAAAATAAGTTACTTTCCACAGTAGTTAAAAGAAGAGTTCCAAAATCAAAGTGCCCACTCAGGAAATGGTAACTTTTGTTTTAGTAACATATAATTATGTTACTCTTGTCTAATATATTGTCTAGTAGATCGCTTCTGGTCCCCTTGTTCTGTGAAATATGTGCCCATCACCTTCTTTATTATTCATTACGTGGATTGATAAGCAATCTGTGTAGGCAAATTAAGAAAGCACTTTCTCATAGACACTAAAGGCGGTCTAAATCTAAAGTAAAAAGTTTTTCTAAATTGTTATTAAGATGCAACAAAACTCACTGCATACTACCAGGTACCATACAGGTGACAGTCTTACAAGTCATACACTCACAGAGAAGTACTTCCCAGCATTCTATATCTCCATTTTTTATTAATAGAAAATATAAATTGAAGAAAAGATTAATTTACTTCATCCTACAATGGTAACCATTTGAGCTGAACTTAGTGTCAGTGTGGCATGTCATTTATACCGCCAAAGAGTAGAAGTAGAAAAGGTAAGAATAACTGGCGCAGGTGTGAATATAACAAAATGCCCACCAGCAATATATTTACTTTACCTTTATGATTAAAGCCATTATCCTAAAGATTGCTGAGCTTCTAGGACAAAGAAAATAATAATGATATGCTAATTCATAACCAGTTTGTCTTGTGCAAAATGCACATGAAATAGAATTTTCTGTATAAAAATTTTTACATTATCTTTTATCTGTTTGATTTCATTTAACTGTGTAAAGTTATGAAACTGCCAAAATCAGGGGTCAAACTCTTCGATGTGTTGCAATATGCACGTCCACCATTCCTTATCATATTAAGTACAAACTCCTTAAGCTGGAATACAAGTCCTTAGACAATGTATTGCAAGCATTCCAACTTTTTCACCAACACTCACTTAATATGCATTTTATGCTGCCCTCAAATCAGATGCTTCTGTGAGATTACTCTTGACACTTTCCCACACTGATGCCTATCAAAGTCAAGGCCTGTCTAAAGCATCCCGTTCTCCCATGAAACATTCCCAGAACTCCTCCGCCAGAGACGATTTTCCACCTTAATACTTCACGTATGACTCTCTTGTGGTACTTCACCTGCTTCTTTTAATTATAGCTTCCTTTGCATAGTTCTTTTGCTCAGTACGGTAGATTATAGAAGTTTTGATGATGAGAATAGCGAAACACTCCTCTTTATATTTTATATTCCATTTCTACCTCTACTGTATTTTATATTCCCATACATCTCACACATGCCAGGATCTCAATAACTTTATTTCTGAAAATGGATTTGTGTTACGTTATTATACATCCCAACTCTGTTCCCGCTGTAAAAGTCTCAGAGAGCGTGTTTAGGCCTTTCCTGTAAAATTCTTCTACCAGTTGATAAGAGGCTATATCCTGAAGAGTAACTGGCGATAAGCAATTTACTTGTGAGGATTCATATCAAACAATAGCCTAGAGTACATTTCAGACATGAACAGCTTGATCCCTAAAGAAATTAATAAAATAAAAATGAAAACGACATAATAAGAGGTCTAGTTGAAGGAACTAGGAATATTTAGCCTGGAGGAAAGAATACTTAAGATGAACATGATCGCTATCTTTAAGTAATTGTAGGAATGTCATGCAAGTCAATGAGGAAACTTGGATAGCTACAGAGGGCCAAACTGCTGATAAATCGCAGTGTCCTGGAGTGGAATCTGCCTCCCAAAGCAAAGAAGGGGTGTTTAAGTAGAGACCAAATGTAGGCAGTCCTTGGCGATTTGTCCGGAGTGATTTCTCCTCACTCAGTTGGGAATTAAATGATGCCTCCAATGGTTTTATCTAATCCTAACATTCTAAGAAAAGACTTACATTGCAAAGTGTCCTGTCATCATCTGACAGATCAATAGATCAGATCCTACACCCACGCAAATTAATCATCATAATTTAAATCAGATACTTTAAGAAATGCCTTAATTAAGGTGTTACTTGTAGAACTACAAATTGTATTTAAGGGACAGGAAGAAGGAAAACCTCTCACTAGATGCTGAACTGATACTGAAGATGCCACCCACTCCAAACTAAGATCTGACCCGCCTGGAAAAAAGTGCCTCTGGGGAAGCTTCTATTGAATAAGGAAGTAAGGCACCTGCGTACCCCAAAGACCCTCAGACCCTCAGAATCCCATTTCTGCTCTGCTCTCCTTCTCCCTGCCTCATATTCTTAGTAATACTTAACATGTCAAAACAGTAGTTTGATTACACAACTGTGCAGCATATTGTCAAAATTTCTTATGAAATTCAAACCAAAACCTATTGGTGTCAAGGAGATCACAAATGTTAGATATGCTGTTAGACACTATTTGCTTTTACAGCTAGCTAGGAGAAGGGCTAATATAACCACAGCGGGCTTCAAAGCCAGGGCCATTTTGCTATTAATTTCAAAGTGTCTTCTGTTTGCTTCTCATTGTTCCCACCCTACATAACCCCTAGGATATAGGAAAAGAAAGACAAATTATCAGGACAATTTCCTCACAATAAAAATTCCTGGGATTAGCTAAAATGTGAAATTTTTCCAGATCGGCTATTGATACCCATCATAACTACTTTCAGACATCATTAGATTTAACATTAGTAAACTCTCACAAAAGATGGCCAAAATCAACTGATGACTGAACAAATTTGGAGTCTGGCCATTAAAAAATCTAATCTCCACACTAATGTCCAATTATTTGTTATATTCTATACGGTCAGGTGACTTATTTTAAAAGGCCATTTTGAATATTCTCAGCCACCTGGCCCATTTTTAAAAGCTACACTTGATTAAATTTGGGCACCAAGTTCATCACGAATATTACTGAGGCCATTGGAACAAGTAAACAGATTACAAATTCAAAAACAAATGTCTGGATTCCTTTTCTTCTGCTTGAATATGGGTGTAACTATCTCGAAATTTTGTTACACATGTGCATTAGTGACCTATGCAAAATTTAAATGCACTGGGGGATATTATAACAAGCTGTGGAGCTGCTAACCATTATCTTTCTGAAAACAATTACATATGCCTATAATAAATTGCATCAATAGCAGTCAATTATCTCAAGAACACTCTACTAACCCTTGTCACAAATGTATTGCTGTGTATCAGATTTTTTTCAACAACTGAATTGTTCTCAAAACTTAGTGTTGCTTCACATCCTAAAAATAGCCACTCCAATTCTCTTGTGTTACCCTGCTCTGCTCCCAGGAGGTAGGCCAGTGCTATAAACAATGCTTCATTTCTACAGATGAAGAAACAATGAAATATAACAGAAGTACAGCCACTTTGCCTGAATCATTTTGAAAATCAATAATGAGGCCAGCAATGAACTAGGGGGGGTCAGGGTTTACTAGCAGCCATTCAGGCGTCCTCTGCTGCCTGGATGTAGGCTCTAATGAGCACATCCTGACAACAAGGGCACAAAGATGTTCAAAATCCTCATTTTACCCAAAAAGCTTGTATTTCTCTGAACATAAACTTTGACACATGACAAACAAATGGAATAACATGAAAATAAATTGAATGTTTATAACCCTGGGTTTTTCCCTTGCTTAGAGAAACGGGATTATTCAAAATGTAAGCATCAGGAGAAGAAAGAAAAATAAAATTTGATAATTATTCCATGGATAATTAGAAGCTGAACTTCCCATGACTTGTCCATAAAGTGTTGGGGCCAGCCATCGGGATTGTCCCATGGGGCCCTGCTGGGTTGCAAAGACAGATTTCATCACTTCAAATGAGAAGAAAAGATTCACCCCCAGCCTTCCCTCCTGCATTTTTTCTTTGCTTCCAAGGGCAAGGATCTGTCATGGAGTAAAAGAATGCATTCTCTCTTTATGCCAAATTTATCCAAGCAGGCCTACCAAGAAACAACTTTTCCTTAAACCCCACACCTGTAAGCACTAAGTACTTTCAAACAGTGTTCCTTTCAGAGCACCCTAAACAAAATATGGCCAAAGAAAACTATCCTTTAAGGAAGAATCCCAGTCGGCTATAAACTTCCCAGTCCAACTGTAGGAAAATAAATTACCTCAAAATGGCTCTACCTGGGAAGTTGCTGTAAAATCAAATGGGAAGTTGCAGAGCCCAGGAAGACCCTGAGTAAGGCTGTAAGAGTGTGAGTGCTGGGTGTAGAGGTGAGATAGCTATTTCCCAGAGGACTTCTTACAAAGCTGAAGAAACACTTGGAGCAAAGATTAGCCAGGACTTCATCCATCATTTGGTTCTGATGACCCCTCCTGCCATCTTACAGCGAGTCCAGTATCTTTTCTTACCACTTCAAGTTTCTTAAGAATTATGACTTTCAACATTCACCAAATACCTCCTGCCTGCCTACTGTCTACCATGCACTGTGTTTACCACATTTTTGTGAAAGCATAAACCATCCTAATCTGCTAAAAATTTGATCACAAAAATTATTGGTAAAAAAAAAAATGAAAAATTCATTTAAATAAGATGAAAAATATACATGCCAAATAGAAGTTGTGGTAATCTCTCCACCTTAACAAGCTTATACATGCATTTTACAATAGAACGTGTCATTTAAAAACCATTTTCTTTTCTTCCTCATGAAAAAATAATCAGAACTTGATTCTACAGGTTAGGAAAGGCCATCATGCTAAACCGTAAGAGGAATTAAAAAAAAAAAAACAGTACTGTAATATTTAGTTATGCAAAAATTGTACCTCTTCAAAAACTATGTTACTCTGAAAAATACAGATACAGATATGGGTCTAATAAATGGGATTTTTTTCATTAGTGATTTAGTAAGTCTTGCAATGCTTCATTAACTGTTATTTGGGTTGAGAGACAAATATGAAAGTAGAGATTTCTAAAAACCCTGGGAAGTAGTACAATGAACTAAATGTGCCCAAAAAAGTTTCTAAAGTAGTCCATTGGAATGTAAACACAATGAGGACAGGGAATTTTTTAAAACTATTTTATTCACTGATGAATCCCCAGTGTCTAGAACAGCACCTTTCCCAGGGCAGGTAGGTGCTTAATAAATCTCTGTTGAATTAATAAATGTTTGTTTAAAAGTCAGCAGTCCCAGGAACAACTCTAGTTGTGCCTCCTAAGAAAGCCCAAGGCCCCAGGAGTAAACACTAGTTCTCCAGCTCTTGCGATTTACGGGGAAGTTCAAGTTGGGTAATTCAGGCCCCAAGGGCTATTTTTAGACCAAAAAACTCCAGAAGGATGATCCACAAAGAACCAGAGAATTTCGTTCACTTCACTAGTGTAGCCATGGCTGAGCTAAATGAGAAATACCCCAAACTTATCATTGATATTTCCACTTGTCAACGGTTGAAATACATGGGCATTCTGACATCGTTTCTTAAACCGTTTCAATCAGGAGTTTAATAGACCATTTGAAAATGGGCAAGTGATATTTTACTGTCACAACAATTTCAGTTCTCCTGTGTTGTTTTTTTTCCCCCTTTGAGTCTAATCCCTTCTTCATAAAAGTCATAGCTCCCAGGTATTTAACGTTTACTGCACGCTCAGCGAGACGGGTACACACATTCTCATAAAAATTTCACAATGACCCTTAAGCAGATATTATCGTCCTCATTTTGTAACCTCTTGGAGGTTAAGTGACCTTCCGAAATTCCCCGGAGCTGGTGATGGAGCTGGAATTTACCCTGTTCTGACTTTAAATGCAGGCTTCTAGCCCCTAAGCTATCTCCCTCACACAGTGTGCATCCCACTGGTTGATATGCCTAAACTATAAGGGTTAAACGCTGTGCTAAGTGAGCAAAATGGTTGGCAATTTAATTTTTTAATCTCTGCAGTAATTTCGATGTTTAACAGTTGCTTATGCTGCTGCATGAAATGGTGAAAGGACCAAATGTTTTTGGAGCCAAACAGCCCCGAGTTCAAATCCTGCTTCATCACTGACTATCAGAGTAATCTCCGTAAGTGTAAACATGAAGGTAGTAATACCGAATCTTCTGACGGTTCTCACTGGAGAGTGCCTGGTATGCAGCCTGGCACAGAGTAAGTGCTCTTTCAGCCTAAATACCCTTCCTTCTAACGGATTTGCTAAATTGGCACTGTGCTGATTTTTATAAAAGTGTTTAGTTCATCCTTGTAATACCATAATTACAGAATATAATGACACTGCATTCTCTATAACTACAAAGTAGAATTTATAAACTGATAGAATATGAGTTGGAAGAGGCTTTAGAAGCCCATCTGTTCCAATCCTTTCATTTCCAAATGAAGTCCAGAGAGTTTAAAGGACTTGCTTCCAAGTTTTTACAGAAAGCTAATTGCAAAGACACTGCTAGACCTTACGTCCCTCCACCTCCGCTTCCACTATACCCCCAGTTTTTGCCTCACATTACACAGGCATGGCAACACATGTAATTTTCAGACAATTAAGCAGTATAAAATAACCTCAGTTTAATTGCATCCAATTAACAAGCCAAATTAGTGTTTCATATGTACACTATTAAACTAGTTGTCTGGCTTCCAAAAGAAATAAAACACTGTTGCAAATGAATCTAGCATTTTAGTGAACAAAGCTACTTACAATTTAAATTACCTTTCCTATAATCTTCTTTATATGGAATTAGACCCAATCTCCATTTTAAAAGAAAGTCTTTCTGCAACTATCAGGATGAGAATTCATGCTTATATTTCAAGTATCAAAATTTTCTTTTTTTTTTTAAAGATTTTATTTATCTATTTGACAGAGAGATAGAGAGAGAGAGCACAAGTAGGCAGAGCAGCAGGCAGAGGGAGAGGGAGAAGCAGGCCTCCCGCCGAGCAGGGAGCCTGACGTGGGGTTCGATCCCAGGACCCTGGGATCATGACCTGAGCCGAAGGCAGACGCCCAACAACTGAGCCTCCCAGGCGCCCCCTCAAAATTTTCTTTCTCACTGAATACATATGATTTTCTAAGATTAGTATACATGTGTGTGCGCGTGCACACATATACATGCCTACAGATGTCCAAGCAAATATAAATGAGGGTGTGTCTATATTTTCCCACTGCCTAGTTTCAAAAGTCCCACCTTTTTGTTGCCCTTATGAAATCAAGTGAATCTGCCACAAAGCAAATAATAAGAGCTTCGCTGATCTCCTGCTTTCCTTTTCAGAGAAAATGAAACCACCAAATGAAATCTTTGTCAGAAAAGCACTGCCTTTCAAATACACTGCACTACACTATCTGTTCAGTATTGTCCTGATTTAGGTACAACTGGATATCAATTAGAAAGCAGTATTCTAATGAACCACAAAATGAATCATCTATCCTTACCTTAAATATTTACACCTGAAAACATAAATGCCTTATAATTTTAAGTATAATCATTTTTATAAGTTAGTGTTTGGTGGTCAACTTTTACTATTAAAATTTATGAATACTGTTCAGAGTAAGAAGTTCTATAGTAGCTTAAAATAATAATGTAGTGTTCTATTCTTAAGATGTAGTTCAAACGACAATCTGCCATATATATTTGGCCATGTTTATCAAAATATTTAAATCATTTTTGTTATTTATTATTAAAATGTCTATGAACAAGATAAAATAATTCACATTGTCATGCAGTAGTGTCAACCTTCATTACTTCTTTTGGGGCATTATACCAATTTAATGGTCTCCTTGCCACCAAGATACCATGCCCATAAATTTTTATCATCTTTCTGAACACACACACATTATGGCATCACTCCTCTGCTCAAAAACCTTGAGTGAAAACCAGCTTTCTCAGGAGGGCTTCACCCCCCACCTGATCTGGAGCTAACGTACCTTTCCAGATTCACCATACTCCTCTTCTCCCTTGGCACAACTATGCCCCACCACCCCAGATCAAACTCACTGTGCCTCACCCTTCCTTCTCAGGAGGATTTATTGAAATTCACTTCAACCTTCAAGGCCACCAATCAAAACTTACTTCTTCCTATAAAGACCCTCTAATATTTCCAGTTGGAAAAAAAAAAATGCCTCCATTTATCCTCTACTTCCACTGGTAAGTTTTAAGAAAGTTTATTTAACAAGCCATGTCTTCTCTAGATTGTATAAATTCTTAAGCCAGGGATCATCATCCTCTTATCTCTCAATTACTCATTCTGACCCCATCTGACTCCAGAGCCCAAGCTTGAGACTTCTACATATGCTGACTTTTTGCCACCTAAATTCAATTTTCTACATTATACAAATTTTAAAACAGGGAGCAAATTAATTAAATGATAATAGTTGACAAAATGGAGTATGAGTCCAAGATTATATAAAGAAATGTTACTTTCTACTTTTTTTTCCTACTCTTTTGTGTTACACCGACCCTTAATCCTACAGAGAGGAAAAAATAAGATCTAAATTTTTCCAAAGGTCCCGGTATTTGCAGTCATGTAGAGAAATTATCTGGGGAACTGAATGTTTCAGTATCTGTTTAGAAACATATAGATCCAGCTCGTGCAGGGTTCTAAAGATTAATTGGTTCTTCAAACAGTGACCTTGTAAAGACTTCGGAATTGGTAGTTATTCATTAATTGAATCAATGATGTTGACCAATTTAGTTAACTTGAGCCTCAAATAAGTATTTTTTGGTTTAAATTATTTATTATTTTATTTTATTTATTTATTTTTAAAGATTTTATTCATTTATTTATTTGAGAGAGAGAATGAGAGAGAGAGAGAGAGAGCATGAGATGGGGGAGGGTCAGAAGGAGAAGGAGACTCCCTGCTGAGCAGGGAGCCCGATGCGGGACTCCCTCCCGGGACTCCAGGATCATGACCTGAGCCGAAGGCAGTCGCCCAACCAACTGAGCCACCCAGGCGCTCTAAATTATTTATTATTTTAAAAAATTATCTGCAAATAACAATAGCTAACCTCCAACTAAACCCCTCAAACTGAAGTCAGTGCATGGAATCATAACAAACCTCCCGGGTTCAAGTACCATTGATGTCAAAGTACTGTGAAGAGATTCCTGCTATAGATAAGCCTCTTCCAACTTCTACCCAAAACTCCCCCTGCCCCCCAGATTCCCTCTCCAATGATCAACCTCTAACATAGCCAATAGTAGCGTCATCATATGTCCTGATTCTCCTAGGACAGTGCCTACTTATACCAGGTTAGATAATCATTCATGTGGTCCTAACCACATGGGCTGGCCACACCTTGCCTCATCTCTCTTGTTATGTGCCCTCCAGTCCCACCTGCTCGCTTTCAGATACTCAAAACACTGTACATCCCCCAATCTCAAGGCATTTGCATTATTCCCTCATTGTACAATACTCTTTTTCTCCCCACCCACCTCTTTCTACTTGACCATAACTCATGCTTCAGTCTCAGCTCAAGTATCACCTCCTCAGACAGGGGTGATATATCCCTTATTGTACACTCCTTCATGTTTCTTCCAGAGCACTCATAATGTGGCTTTACTTATATTGGTTCACCTCATGCCCTATATCTTTCAACTCCACTAGATTACAGGCTCTTTTTCTGGTCTAGATCATCATTATATCCTGGGTGTCTAGCACAAGGCCTGATCCATAGTAAATACTTGTTGAATGAATGGATGAATAAGTTGAATTGATAAATGATGACTGGGTCACATGTCAGAGTACTCTGAAGAAATGGCTAAGATTATATGTGAATGACAAGTCAAAAATGCTGCCTGGCCCTGAGTACTTCCTGACCTTACATCCAGTCACCTCTTGACCCAGAGGTGGTAGGTCAAACACCACCTGCTCTCTGCCAGAACTGTATTCAGGCATACAAACATCATTTTCATCTCTTCTCTCCAAAACACTTTCTTCAAATAAGCTGATAGGAAATCTAAAGTTATGGACACTTGTAGAATAGATCAAATGCCATAATTAATACCTCAAAGGACAAATAATATATGTTAAGATTAGCACATATTTGGCTCAAAAAAATAGTGACACAAATTATCAAACAGTTCTGATTCTATTCTAAATTCAGTCTTGAAGACAGGGTAGCCCTATGTCTATCTTAATGCTAGTAGCCATGATCCACATCAGAGCAACCAAAGACTGCACAGACCAAGTAGGCTATGTTACCCTCTTGTACGTGAAGACTGGCTGTGTCAAAATCACAGGTAAAGTGCTCAAATATTTTTCCAAATTACTTAGAGCCATCTCACAGCTACAAATACTGATTTACAACTTCCTTTTTGTTAGCATTGCCATAAATAGCATATAGAAAGCAATGCTTTTTTTTTATTGTGATCAAATACCAAGAACAAATAGAAAATTATTTCACTTGTACAATTTCCTTCAAACAAGCACAATCTTATTTTCATAAAGATTTCCCATTTTCTCTCCATCTTCTGTGTTCATCCACAGCTTCAAGCATTGAGAAGCCTCACTGGAACATTCATTGAAGTTTTACTCAAGATTAATGAAGTCTCTGCCTACGTGTTCACAGCAAACCCACACACGCTGATAGTGTGAAGTTCCTTATAAAGCCTGAAGTCCACTGAGTTGAGATGGTAAACTTCCTCTGTTCCTTTTTATAATATCACTTTAAAAGTTGCAATCCTTACATACCACGTTTTAGCCAAAATATGGATTCATGATGAGTTCATATATAAATTCATTAACTAGAAGCATAGCATTGGAATTTTTAGGTGGAGGTATAAATTGTGAACCATTTCTCCACCTACAGGACTATTGCATAGACCAATATAGAGCCTGCTGAGGCTGACTAGGAACCAAAATTTGAAAACAGCGTTTGTTTTTTAACAGACTTAGGTGAGAAGCAACCTGTTTGATCCCAGACCATCCATCCAGTTGATGATCTTAACCACCTTTCCTTTATTATAGTAGTTATTATATCAGGAATTAAATTATTCCACACCCTAATGGGGTATGCCTTTCACTCTTGCCAAATAACATTTTCTATAGGTCTTTAAAACTATTTTTTAAGCTATTTTAAAAACTATTTTGCTATGTTGAAGCTTTCAGATTAACCTCAGCTAATTACTGATAACTAAAAAATCTAACACCAACACAGACTGTTACTTGTTGTTGCTGCTGTTGAAATAAGCCCTGCTTTAAAAATCAAAATAGGCAAATTCTTTAAAAAAAATTCTTCATTTTAAATTGAATCAACATGAAATATTCAACCTGGTTTTCTGAATAATGACAAAGTGCCAAAAGCTCAAGCAGACACATGTACCATTATTCCACAAGGAATGCCTGCATACATGTTGTCTCTGTTTTGTTTTCATAGTAACAAGAATGTCTGAAAACACATCTCATGTAAAAGGAGCCTAATCAATCAAAAGATTCCGCTGGCCAATCTTTCGATGTAGTCAAATAACAGGATTTCATTCTGTGATAATACACATATCATAAATCCACTTTTACATCCCATGTGTAATAGAAATATAGAATTTTTTTTATCTACTTCAATGGTATTTTTCCAAAGACCTCCACAAGGATCTAAAAGTTAAAAATCAGTTAAATTTTAAATCTGTAATATCATTAACATGCTACCACTCCCAAAATTGTCCCCAAATCAATTTCACATCAATTTAATCATAAACACTCATATAAACATAAGCAGTCTCTAAAAAAGCCAACCTCATAAAATACAATCACTGTAACAAGAAATATAGATGCCAACAAATGAATTTTGTTTTATACCTGACCTATGTTCAATGCAAGAAACTCAGACAATTTTCAAAAGATTCACCATTGTCATTTTTCTGTACGTAAGAAAGATGCTGCATATTTCAAACCTAGTGGTCAAAAAGGATTATGACACTTGAAGCATACTATCATTAAGTGAATGTTGGTAAATCCCTTTCACCTCAAAATAAAAATGCACAGTTCTCATCTGGTAACATGATTTCTCAGTGTTCCACAGGAATTTTGTCTTAATAATGAAAGTGATAGCACGTAGAAGGCATTTCTGTCTTGATAAACCATTTGGCCTATATCTTAAAAATCAAACCAAATCTACTCATTACACAATCTATTTGGTTAAAATCTTGTTTTGGCACTCTAATAAGGTGAAAAGCACAAGACATCTGTAAATACTAATATATATGTCATATACATAAAATAAATGTAATATATATATGCACATATATATGCAAATATTTAAATTAACTTGGTTTGCTCAAGGACAAGTATCACCAAACATTACTGTATCACTGGAGGAAATGTTTCTAATAAAGTTAAATGGCCGTTTTCTAGGAGGACAGATCATTGCAAATTTAATTAAAATGGATCTTATTAATATTTCAAGTAATTTCTGGGCTTGATTATGCACTACAAAAGAAACAACTGTACTGAAGAGAAAAATCAATAGCCCTTGACTAGAGCTCTGAGTATGCTAGAAAAACACAGTTCTCTTGTGAATTACCAAGGTCTAGCCTTTTGGGGTGGGAGAGAGTACCAATATTTATTTGGAGGTAAATTGAGTTATTTTTAAAATGGCAAAAAAAGGAAGGAGAACAATCGGTTCAAATTTTCCATTATAATGAAAGTACCGGAAACAAGCCTTTTTATGTTCATTTTAGGCCTAAGAAACTGTGCAGAGAATAAGGCTTTTGCAATGTCAGTTGCTCACACTGCTTCCTGTGAGAATTCTAAGCCATTACAGGTGTCCTAAGGCCTCCAGCGAAACCTATTATCAGGTTATTCCTCCGGTCCCCTCAAAGCCATCCCCACTGACCCCTACCCCACACATACTATTGCTCGGCTCCTCTAAGTGTCTATTAAGGACCCTCTGTCTTCTCTGCACTCCCGAGGTTAAAGTACCCACTTTCCCTCGGCGAAGCCTGTAAAAGCTTTCCCATTAGAGAAGACTAGTTCCTGCAGTCCTTTTCAGTTAGATGCTTTCAAGTCAGAGATGAGAGGAGCCACTTGAAGAAAACCCTCTTTCCCCTCCTCCCTTTTTCCACTGGAAGCCACGTCCCTGAAGGACAACACCAAGGCACACTTCCTGACCTTCTATCCCCTCACCCAGTTTGGGCTTGGAGGGTTGGGGTCGCATTTTCTCGTGTCCTCTGCTGCACTGGATGTGTTATGTAAGAGGGACAGAACGCGAGAGGCACATGCGTATAAAGCGCACCGATCTGTGATAACAGCTGGGGTGGCAGAGCTGATCTGGAGTCTCCCCCAGCAAATACGACAGACACCACACATACATCACCCCCACCCCCAACCCCCCCCACACACACCCACACACAGAGCAGCGTTTTCCTGTCTCACCCCTACCACCACCAGACGCACAGAATGGAACGGCGGGGGGAGGGGTGAAGGGAGGTGAGAGCGGCAACCGCACATCTGCTTTGATAGAGCCGCAGCGGCAGAGAGCCCCTCGTTAACCCCCTTCCTGTGGCTGCACCACGTCATGGAACATTCCCGGAACGGGCCAACGTTCCACCCACTTCAGGGAACAGACATAAAGGCGCAGACCCAGCTCCCCACAGTGCAGAGCCCAAACACACATGTCCCTTCCCGGTCCCCGGGCAGACGCACAGAAGAACACGCATGCAAACCGCCCCCACCCGTCTCCACGCGCCCCCGGCCGGCCCGACGCGCCGGCAGCCACGCTGCGGCCGGTGCACCCGCAAGGCGAGGGCGCCTCCGCCTGAACCTTCCATCGAGACAGTCCCCTCCTTCCTCGCTTCCTTCCTTCTCTCCTTCCTTCCTTCCTTCCTCGCTTGGGAGGAGAAAGGAGTCACTGAAATGCCAACAGCTAGCGCCTTCGCCGCGCTCGCTCGGCCGCAGGCCGGCGGCCCGGCCCCCGCGCCGCCCGCCCTCCCGCCCCCGGCCCGCCGCCCCCTCCCCCGCTACCTG
>NC_058410.1:22578330-22660035 GCF_002201575.2 Neomonachus schauinslandi | reverse complement strand
CCCCCGCTACCTGACGACGGGCGGCCGGCGGCCGCGGCAGCCGCAGCGGTGGCCGGGCGGTGCGCGCCGGTGCACGTCCCTCATTAGTAACCAGGCACATTCCTGCCTCCGGCGCTCCCGCGCGGCCCCCTCCCCCCAGGACATTACGCAAAGCAGCCTCCCCTCATCTGCATAGATCCTCGGCCAGGGTATTCCCCGCATTTCCCGACGCACCGGACCCCCCCGGCGAGGTCTCCCCCATCCCCGCCCCCTCCGACCCTCACCTTCGGGAAACTGGGAAGGGGCCGGGGGCGCGCGCCGAGAGAGGCGACCGAGTCCGGCGGAGGCGATTTCGGTATAAAGTGAAACAAGCTCCCAATGCTAAAGAAGGCAGGAAAAACACGGCGCCTAGGCCACTTACCGAGCCGAGGAACCTAGATTCCCGCCGCTCTGCTCTCCCAAATGGTCGGTCCACCCTCCACGCACCCTAAGGCTGCACCCAGCACCCCAAAGTCCAGACGCGTAGGAATACTGTTAACCAGCCAGGAGACCCTCCAACTTGCTCCAGGCTCCGGAGAGCCTCAAGGTCCAAGACTCAACTTGGCAAAGACTTGTGCCACAGTCCCCGAAGATGTTTTTGTGGACACCCTCCTCCGGCGGGGAGAGACAGCACTCGGCGCCCCGCTCGCCTCCTCTCCACCCTCTCACCTCCAGCCCACCTCCCGCCGGCTGCCCGTCTCCGGGCCGCAAGCCCCTCGGGCGGCTGTCAGCTCCCGGCCGCCGCCGGGTGACAGGGGCGGGAGGAGGGCGCGACGCGGCGGCCCGAGCCCGAGCAGGCAGGAGGGATCCTCGCAGCAGCGGCGGCCGCTCACCTGGAAAGTCACCGCTGAGAAGGAGGAGGAGGAGGAGGACGGAGAGGAGAAGGAGGAAGAGGAGGGAGAGGAGGGAGAGGAGGAGGAGGAAACCCCCCTGGTGCCCTTGTTCTCGCTGCCGCGGCGGCCGCTCCTCGCCAAGGCTGAGCGTGTCTGGTGGGGGGTGTCTGGTAGCATTTCCTTAAGGACAGAGGGAGGGCGGGCGCGGAGGGAGGGAAGAGATCCCGACCGCCTGCCCAGGCTCCTCTTTCCTTTATTTATTTTTCTGACACTATACGGAGATGGGCCCGGGGCAGGGGCCGCGGGGCTCGCGAGGGAGCGCGAGGCCCGGGCCGCAAGCAGTCTGCGTGCGGGAGCCGCAGCGGCCGCCTCCCCTCCCGGGCTGTGGACGCACCGGGTTATTCCTGGCAGCGCCTACCCGAACAGAAGTTACTAGGAGGAGTGCGCGGCGAGGGCGGGCGGGGGGAGAGGCGGAGGGAGGGAGGAAGAGGGAGAGACTCAGCCAGCGACGTCATCGGATCCCCCAGCGCGTCCCAGGGAGGGAGGCTGAACCAGAAAAACCAGTCTGGAGCCGGCGAGCGAGAGAGGGATGCGCGGCGCGCGGGGCGGCGGGGGAGGGAGGCGGCCGGGAGGGCAGGGCCCGGCCCGGTTGCGGCCGCTCGGGGCGGGAAGACCACGGCCGCGCTCCCGCTCGCTCGGATCGGGGAACTCCCCCGAGAGCCGGTCTCTACTTGTCATGCAAAAAAACTTGGGCGTCTCTAGGAGCCTGAGAATTTCCTTTATGGACGTGGAAACCCCCCCCCCCCCCCCGCCCAACTTCCCCATTTCCCCATATAATCTAATCTTCCCTGTCTTGATGACAAACGGAATTATATAATAATTAGTATTGTCATTATGATTTTGTCCGTGTACCTCTGATCCCTTTCTTCTCCCTCGCCCCCCCCCCCCCCCCGCCTATGTTAGGGTCAAAAAAAAAAAAAAAATCAGACTAGCTCCTGGCTGCATTTCTGGAGCTTTGCAAAGCTTTTTACTAGCACTTTCCGTGCCCCTGCGGAAGCACGAACTTTTCACGCGTTTGAAATGCCCCAATTGCCTTCCCTGGGGTCACTCGCCAGGGCGCCCTGGGCGCACCCAGCTCCGCCCTCGCGGGGGTATTCAAATTGGCTTGGGCAACGGCGCGGGGAACAGCTGCCGGTTTCTTGGTGGGCCGCGCCGGGACCCGGGGCTAGCGGCTGCCTCCAGCCGGCACGCTTCTCTCGCCTCGGAAGAGACGCGAGTGAAATCGCAGCCCGCGCGGGGAGAGCGGGGCCCGGGGACCGGGGAATCCCAGGCGAGTGGGGACCGGGGCTCTGGGCTTCCTCCCCGACCCGGAGACACCCGGAGGACACCGGGGCTCCCTTTAGCCGTTACCCTGCGTGTGTGGACTCGTGTGCACCCTCGGGGGAGGTTCCCCGGAGGCCGCGGCGAGTGGCTTCAGGGCCGGGCGGGCGCCCGGAGCGCTTCCTGCGGGTGGTCCCCCCGCCCGGCGGGGACCGCGCACCGCCCCTCCCGGGCGCCCTAGCAGGAGCGCAGAGCCTAGCGGACCCCAGTGCCGCGGGCACCTCGGGCCCGGGCTGCCTCCCCACCCTCCAACCACCTCCCGGCCGCGCCGCCGCCCTGCCCCGGGCGGAGTAAACAAGAGACGCGCAAGATTTGACCTGGCGCGACCCGGATTTCTGGCCGGGGTTCCCCCTGAGCAGGTGACTCCGTGGGAGGGGTGGAAATTAGTCTCTGGAATTCCGGGCCAAAGACATTCACTGTGGTTCTGCTTTTAAGACAGGTATTTCACCGACAACTGCGGAATGTTTTGCGTCTCAAGTTTCAGATTTCGCGGAAAGGGACCAAATGTCAGGACGTATCAAATATTCTCTTCCCTTTTCATTAGAAACGAATACATTAAATGGGAGGACAGCCCCCTTAATGACTTCGACAGTTGCACTGCTGGTTTCGGTTTTGGTTTGTTTTGTTTTTCCTTTCGACCTATAATCAGTGTATTTCTGAGGTCCCAGTGCAATGGCGACGTTGCCGTGAAGGACGACTCTGCAAAATAAAGCGGCGATACCTTTTTTATCGAAAGGAGAAAAATCTGAATGATTTGGAATAAATTTCACTGTGTCCTTTTAGGTTGATCTCATTTAAATTCAGGGCCTACTTCCACTAAAGCGGCTTCTCCTTTCATGGTATAAGTTCTTGGATTTTCAGCCTTTCTTCACTTAACTTGAAGCACTTAATAAAAACTCTCCCATCATCGTTCTCTCTTAAATGTATGCCACTGCTTTTTTAAACATCCATTTGAAACGCAGGACATGATTTTTGACATGTTTTTTCACTTCCAAACCCACCTGCTTACATGCGCCCAGAGCCCATTTTATTTAATTGCTTCATAGAGAAGATTAAGCAGTTTCTTTAAGAATCCAATTTCCCTTCAGCACACACAATAGCAGCTACCCAAACTCCCAGAAACTGAGCAAGGATAGCAAGCAGCGTTTTGCTTCACTAGAATGAATGTTAGTTGAAATCTTAAATGCCTCTTTAAAAGATGAGATTTGATTAAGTGCCATAATGTGAATATTAAGGCATTCAGCTAATTGGGCAGTTAAAATAATTTTTTTAAAAAAAAGCAAATATACATCAGTTTTGATGACCTGATCCCACCACCAAAGAGGATCCCTAAAGGCACTGTTTAGTCAAACTTGGATTCTTACTACCTTGTTCCAAAATCATCAAACTTCTAAAGACGGTAGCCTGAATTGAGTTGAAACAGAATGTGGGAATATGTGTAAACTAGTTACCATCCCTTCTGCTTGGGAAAAATCACTGTGTTGAAGTAAATGCATCCCTGTCTCCAGCTGCTAATGCAGCAACATGTCTGTCCAGTTGCTTATAAGCAAGTGCAATATAGTAACAGAAAAACTCCTCTTCCCAGAAAACCTCCAGAGACAAAACCAGCAATGGTAAACTGTGCACTCAGCCCTAGGAGGCTCTAAGGAAAGTGAGGCTCCCTGGGGCTTAGCTGACTCAGCTTGGGCACCCATATGGAGCATCAGCAGTGAGGTAAGAACTCTCTTTTCATTACTTTTCTTACTGCTTCTGCATTTCAAAGGAAAAGAAAATCTGGTGATCTGGATTAAGAGGTATTAAGAAAATAAAATAATTAATGTCCACATGGCAGTATCGCATTTTTTCAGAGTCAAAAATCACCTTGGACTTAAAGCGCTTTCATTCAAAAAATCTTTCTTTCTTGCCTACCGTGTGCTGAAGATACTTAGGATGCATCTGTGAACAAATCAAAGATCCCCATTTTCCTGAAGCTTGCAGTCTAGCCCGGGGGAGGGGAGACAGAGGAGGAAGAGGATAGAAAACAAACAAAAATAAAGGGTCTAGAACTATGGAATGTAAAAAGAGTTATGGGGAAAATATAAAATAGGGTAAGGGATATGGGTGGGGTGAGGGGTGTTGTGTTGCTGTATTCAATAGGGAGATCAGAATAGACAAGTCACTTCTCAAAAGTGACATTTCTGACAATAATTAAAGAGAACGCTTTAGCAGTAGATCTAGCTGGAGTAAAGAGCTTTTCACATAGAAGGAACAGCTAAGATAAAGCTCTAAGACCAGAGCAAGTCTGGCATGTTTGTAGACCTCAAGGGAAACAGTGTGACTGGACCAGAAGGTGACAGCCAATGGACAGAACAGCCTCGTAAGCCACTCGGGACTTGTCTCACTCAGGAAAAAGCTTGATAAGGGGGCAGGTTTATGGCCTTTGCCACCCAGTCCCACCAAATTTGAATCTTTGTGGGCCTAGTAATCTGCATTTTTAGCAGATAATGCCATTTATGCTTAGGCATTCTAAAACTCAAGACCTACTGCTGCAGAGCGTGGAGACTGATACACCCAGGTAGGAGACCTGAGTACCGGGAGACATTGTATATAAAGCTTCAAAACCAGGCATGTCCGTGTTCCTAATCAGTTGTAAGTTTAAATCCTCAACTCAAACTAGTTTAAGAGTGAAAGGGATGACAAATCAAAAGAGACTGTTAATCTCAGGAAATAAACTGAGGGTTGCTGGAGGGGTGGGGGGTGGGAAGGATGGGGTGGCTGGGTGATGGACATTCGGGAGGGTATGTGTTGTGGGGAGCGCTGTGTATTGTGTAAGACTGATGAATCACAGACTTGGTAACCCTGAAACAAACAATACATTATATGTTAATAAAAAATAAGAGTGAAAGGGACTTCACTGACTCATACAACTAGAAGTAAAGAACAAAATTGTAACTCAGCCTGTTCCTGGGGCTCAAATGATCTTACCCTGGTCCATTCTCCCTCTCTCAGCTTTTCCTATCCCTCTGCTTCACTTTGCTCTTCAGACAAACATTCTGCAGGGTGGTGGCAGCAGTCCCAGATTATCATTTTTCCAATTTAGCAACCCCAGTGGGAAATGACCTTCTTCCCAGAGAGTGCAAGGCAGCCTTGGTCAGGTCCTTGCCCTTGGTCCAATCACTGGGCGTGGGTGGTTGAGTGATCTGATTGGTCATACCTAGGCCTAGAGTTGGGGGTGGTCCTCATGGAAAGAGCAGTTCCCAAAAGAAAGAAGAGTCACTGTGGGGAGGGTGTGTCCACTATATCCCTTAAGTTTCTGGCCTTGGTTTCTCTATTTTTAGTTAGGGAATTGGTCATGATGGCATGCCTAACTCTTTATGGCTGTAAATTCTATATAAGTCACTGCAATAAATCCCTCCACAAAACTGTGTAAAATGAATTAACTAGCATGCCATTCCCTCAGATAAATTTATAGTACTATAAATAAGACTCTAAAGGGGTTACCCGCTATAGAGTTCTGATAAGTAAATGGAATATAGCCTTGGGTCTTAGTAAAGAATGATGATTTAGAACTGCCTTTCTGATGGCTCTCCTACTTTCTACTCACCTGCTTTACTTAGTATATGGAGAGGAATTAAGCAGTTTCATGATTTGTGTGGTGTGAAGAAAACTTAGGACTCCAAAAATTAGTTGAAGAAAAGAATTTTGAGGGAAAAATACGCCTGTCTGTTGAATTGTTAATAGGATACAAGCCAAACCCTCTAATGTAGACCAGTCTATCCCATTATAACTTCCTTTGGTTGGGGAGTGGAGGGCAGGGGTGGTAATTAAGGATCAGTCAGCTGGAGCTGTACTTACTGAGACCAAAGGTGACATCTGTTACGATTGAAGAATAAAGTGTTCATCCTCCTGGCTTTCATAGGATGGGCAGAACTCATAGACTTCCAGCCAACTGGTAACCAACTTGTCACCCCATACTCCAGAGTTTCTCTAGGTGTATTTCCAAGACCAAAGACAACCGGTAGCATCATCTCTTTTTTTAAAGATTTGATTTCTTTATTTATTTGTCAGAGAGAAAGAAAAAGAGAGACAGAGATAGAGCACAAACAGGGGGAGCGGCAGGCAGAGGTAGAGGAGAAGCAGGCTCCCCTCTGAGCAAGGAGCCCAAGTCAGGACTAGACCCCAGAGCCCTGGGATCATGACCCTAGCCAAAGGCAGGTGCTTAACTGACTGAGCCACCCAAGCATCCCTAACATCTCTTGAAATGCTTTTGTAAAAGTCTGGACTGCCCCCCTAAATTTGTAAAATTAGAATCCTCACAGTTAGGGCCTGGGAAACTCCATGGTTCCTAAAGAGCATCCCCCCACCTGTTAACTCATATTCTCATTAAACCTTGAGAACCATTACTTAACACTTTGCCCCTAAGATTGAAATGGAGCTAGCTGACTGCCTGAGAACCCCCTTCTCTGCACTTTATCACATTCCTCATGTTTCATGTGACCCCTTATGACAAGTTAGCCCTTTTTATTCTTCAAAGATATTCTTGTGGCTTTTATTTTAACCAGATTTCATCTCTGTAAACATATGTTCGGAAAGAAAAGGCCCCAGTGAATGAACCAAGGCTAGGGATAAGAAAAATGGAGAGAGGACAAAGGTTTGTGGGGCGCAGAATTAGGAATGCACAATGGGGAGAAGGGTGGGAGAGAGGTAAGTTGGTA
Organism: Neomonachus schauinslandi; assembly: GCF_002201575.2. NCBI lineage: Eukaryota > Metazoa > Chordata > Mammalia > Carnivora > Phocidae > Neomonachus > Neomonachus schauinslandi. The sequence continues at coordinate 22,653,110 of NC_058410.1, read as the reverse complement.
GGGAAGAAGAGAATGCAAACGAACTTTGATAATTTTCTGGTTTAGTTTAGGATTAGCCATGCCCACAGTTTATGGAAGGGTTCTGCACATTTCAGTAGTCTAAATTGCTAGTAGACTAGCTTCTTACATTCTAGAGAGCACTCAAGGGCTGCCCACATAAGATCTTTATCCTAAGGAAGATAGAAAAACCAGAAGACTGGAGAACAAAAAATCAAATTAGGAAATAGTCAGTAGTAGGAATAAGACTGTCCAGGATAAGTAAAGCCTGAAGGGCCTGCCCCTTAGATAATAGGTGAACGTAGGCTTATGGTGTGTCATTAACAATTTCGGAGCATCTCTTCTATCACCTCCCCCCACTCCAAAACAGGTTATAATTGAAATTCCTCACTTAACAGTCACTGCGTGGGGTTAAGGCTTTGCATTGATGAAAATCTTCCAGTACAAGCCAAATATAAGTAGTGAACTCTTAATATCCTAAGCCCTTAATAAGTCATTAACTTCTTATGAAAGATTAATTTATTAGATTGCTTTTCTGGAGTAACAGCTAGCTTAGGACTCTAACTGATTTATCTTGACAAAGCATAGGATGGGGATGATATGGGGAGGTGTGGAGGGGGGTGAGACAGAGAGGCCTAAAGTTTGGGCAGGGTTGCTGTGGGGGAACAATAGAGGTCTAGGAAGAGGACACAGACGGAAGGGGAAAGGGTGTGGAAATATGAAGTGAGAGGCAAAATGGAAGATAGGTCTTTGGTACCCACTGAGAAAGCCTCTGACGGGGCCTGTGGAGAGGGAGCCATGATGACGTAGGCTTCTTAGGCCAGAGCAGAGTGGGTGGCCCAGAGCACAAGTCCCGGCTCTGACCTTAAGCCAGCAGGAGATTTGCCTCCCCTCTCTGGGCCTCCACTTCCTCATCCCCCGGGGCGGGGGCGGGGGTGGTTTACAGTCATAGATTCTAAAGTTTGAACTGCTGACAACCAAGGGTGAGAAAAAAAAGGAGGACTAGGAAGAGAGGAGAGCAGAAAGGGGAAGAACAGGGGAGAGAGCTTATCAAGCACCTTCCTATTCCTACCAAGTTCTTGTGGTGGCTGAGGGCATAGAGATTTCAGCTTAAACCTATGACACATAAATTTGATATACTATATGCTCAGAAATGAGAAGAGTTATTTCTCATTATCAAGCCTTAAAACATTTTGGGGGAACAAATGCATTTTTCTTGAATTTAGCCAATGAAGTTTTTTATTGGTACCTCAATCCTTAAACTTTTAGGATTCCTGAGAATAGAGACTTGATCCACTCTCACTCTGTTGATCAGATCTCTGATAGATTTGACCCTCTTTTATAGAGCTTTGAACCATGAGTTAAGAGGAGAAAAAAACACACACACACAAAGTCAAATAATTGTCACAAGCTTGTGCAATGATTCAGGCCCTTAGCTAGAAATTTTATGTAAAATAAGGTAGTAAGTTAAAAGGGTTACATTAAAGAGAAGATGTGTTAGTAGAGGATGTTATCCCAGACCCAGTGTAGAATGTTCTCAGCAAGGAAGGAGATACCGAAAGTACACAGATAAGCAGGGAGTGGGGTAGGTTCAGGTTGTTGTTGCTGGGATAACAACATAGTAACTGCTGAAAGGGTCCCATGCAACCATCAACACACTTGATGAGCCCAAAGCATGGAGAGAGGAGTGTGTCACAGCAATACCTTTCCTAAGTGAGAAGGAAGAAATTCATGCTTGCTTAGGAAGATTTCTACAATAGAAAATTAAAATCATTTTTAAAATATTTTTTACTCCAGAGGCTTAAGAGTCAATTACTGGAAAAGTCCACTTATATAAACAAGACCATTCTCATTGATTTTCATAGAGTATAACAGTATTAGAGAATTAATTATTTCTTTTATATCTTTTTTTAAAAGATTTTCATAAAGGAACAACTTATTCCGCATGTCATTTCCCATTGACATTCTTCATATATGGAACATTGCATATTCTCGCATACAAAACCTTCTCTCCAGCCAACTGATATACCCGCGTCCCCTAGGACCGTCTAATTTCATCCATCATTGTTTTATAACCACTTCTGATCTGCATCGTGGAATCCTCAACTAGCAGAGGCTGTACCAGCTATGAATTACGGTGAATAAGTACTCTGAGTTTTAAAGTTAGTATTTTATTCCTGCCTTCTTATCTTTTCCTGGGCCGTGTGTATAAACCATGGCATAGCCACTGAAAAAATGTGACACTCGCTTAGCTAAATAAAGTCATATACAAGGACATAGGTAGGATCATAGTTAAAACAGATCCACGTTAAAAGAACAATCTATGGTTTTGGAAAGGCATCCTGTTGTGTGGTTGATCTTAGATCTGTCCTTCAAGGTGACAGTTGTTTTCCAGCAATCAAAGGTTTTGTGCTGAACATCTAGAGATGTCTGACCCAGGCAGCAGTGTTACCAAGCTTACCAAATGCCATGCACGTAGTCTAGTCCTTGATGGATTAACACAGCAGTTCATATTTTTTTTAAATTTAGGTACACAAAATAAACAAATCACAAATGTACAACCAGATTAATTTTTTTATATGTATGTGCATGTGTTTTGTAATCATTATTCTGATCAAGATGGAGAATATTTTTAACCTTCCAGAATGCTCCTTTGTGCCTCTTCCCAGCTAATGTACCCCTGAGGTAATCAATATTATAACTTCTACCCTGAAGTAAAGACATCTATTATCTATCTATCCATCTATCTATCTATCTATCTATCTATCTATCTATCTATCTATCTATCTGTCTATCTATCTATCCATCTATCTATCATCTGTGTCTTTGTTCCAAAAATAACGTATCAAGTGCCTATGTGCTGGGCACCCTTTGGTCACTAGAGATACAGGGGTAAACAAAGCAGATGAGGCCTGTGGATTCTGTAGTGTTCACATTCTGCTTGAGGAACAAATAGTAATAAAATTAACAAATATGACCACTTCAAATCATGAAAAATAACATGAAGAATAAAACAAGATAGTTAGTAGACAGTAAATATGTAAGGTGGAATAATATTAGTTGGGGGGGGGCGGTATCTGCAGAGTTGACATTTGGGCTGTGACCTGACTGAGGAAGAGCAGAGAAAGGGTGCCTCAGAAAGAGGGAACTGAAAGTATAAAATCCCTAAGCCAAGAAGCAGTTCATGCCATGAGGAACTGAAAGGCCAGTGTGGCTAGACAAGAGAGGTGAAGAGCTGGGGGGAGAAAGTAGTAAGAGATGATGTAATAGAAGCAACCAGAAGCCAGAAGAAGATTCTTTTATCAAGTAGGTGATTTGTAAAAAGGGGACAGACATTGGAAATTAATATATATATATATATCTGAATGATATATTCTTTTAATTAATTTTTAAAACTTTTCCCCAAAAGAACTTTCAATAAATAAGTAGTAGCTGCTGGATATGGCTTGCAACTGGGTGGCAGGTCATCAAGGAAAGAATTCCAAAGCAGAGGGCTTTCTGAAAGCATAATTACACATATTGAACATAACAAAAGGAAAATAGTTTTTAAGGTAGCAGATCCTACAGAGAATTTGGATAATGTGGGTGCTATTCTTCACATTTTTCTATGGGTAATTAGAGAGAACTGGGAAACACACAATGCTGCCCACCGCCCTGCCAACCCATTATGGACACTTCTAATTTCAGATAAATGAAGCCCTTGGTTACCACCCCCAGCTTGTCTTAGAACATGCATTGTATTACGAGAGTAGATGAGTAAAAATGATAGCCTTCTGAATATCTATAAAGGGTACCTTTCTCTTATTAGCAAACACTTAACAAGTTCAAATCACATCTCCATGTTAATGAAGCAACTCTCAAATTTACTTTGCTCTTGAAAATCTAATTTTTCAGTCTTTCCCCTTTATACAGAAAATGTGATCTTTGGCTGAGCAGCTGAAAGCATCAATAGTTTCATGTGTATGTAACTAGAAAAAATTAATGGTTATGTAAAATCTCAAGCATATATGTGTATATATATATATCTTCTGTTTAGTACATAAAGTGCGTGTATTTCTCATTTTAAAAAGCATGCATAATAATATTTATTGACCCAAACATATAAACTTAAATATATGCTAAAAACAAATCACCGGTTGTCACCTTTAAAACTCTCTTTATTAACTAAAACCATGATGCGATTTTTAAAAAACAAACAAACCTGATGCGAAGTATTAATGTCATGGCCAGGGTGAAATTTGAGGAAGAAAAACCTCAAGAGAATTGCATTTGAGTGTAAGTCCTCAATAAGAGATTTCAAACCTCAGTAGGTTTATTGCATTTGTATAATCACAATGACAGTGTTTGCAAAAGGCCCCCAAGAAACCTAAATGAAAGAGGAAATGAAGAAAATAATGCATAATTTTAAATATCAGGAGATCTGAAAGCATAAAGATATATTGTTATGGTTTCCATTATCATTGATATTTAATTTTATGTAGAACAAACTGAGAGACTCATACTGGTTTTGGTGCTTCAGAACTTAGAAAAGGGGCAGCCACTCATTTTGGCTTCTTTCTTAATCATTGCAAGATTCCATGCACTGTTTCCTCCCTTGTGAGACCTACCAAGGCCAGAGATTAGAATGCAGCTATTTATAGCCTAGGTAGGAGGCCACAGAGCGTAGGGGAAGGCACACAGAGAGGAGAGGTGATCGTATGGGAGAGGCAGTCTGTTGACTTTAGTAAGACCTCTAGGGATAAGCTGGGGTCCAAAGCCCAACAGGCTCATTGACCTGAGGGTGACTGCCCGAGTACCTTAACATCTCTGAGAGCCTATTTTTCTGCGAAATTGAGACGATAGTATTTGTTTCATAGTGTTACTGTAAGGGTTACATGGCATACAGTAAACACTTAATATATGCCAGTTGTTTAAATATTTGTCGTTCAGGGGCGCCTGGGTGGCTCAGTCATTAAGCCTTTGGCTCAGGTGATGATCCCAGGGTCCTGGGATGGAGCCCCGCATCAGGCTCCCTGCTCAGTGGAGAGCCTGCTTCTCCCTCTCCCACTCCCCCTGCTTGTGTTCCCTCTCTCACTGTGTGTCTCTCTCTGTCAAATAAATAAATAAAATCTTTAAATATATATATATATATCTGTGCTTCAGCCACTCACTTTTTATGGTCTCAGAGCAAGAGATTAACCTCTGGGCCTACGTGTCCTTATTTTAAACTGAGAGTTGAAAGAACTGAGCCCTAAGTTTCCTTCCAGCTTTGATATTCTGTGATTCTTACTGAGAGACCTGTTTCCTCATCTCTATAATGGGCATAATAAGAGCACTCACGTCCTAGAATTTTTGAGAGGATAAAATGAATTAAGACAAGTAGAAATTCTTAGAGCAGTGCCTGGCACAGAGGCAGTGCTTAATACATCTTAGGCATGATGATGATGATGATGATGCTGACGATGAAGAAGGATGTTGGTGTCTCCAGTGGTAAATTGTGTGATAACTGTAAAACATTCAGTATCAGATTGATTATATTATCTCTTCTTTCTTAGTCAGTGCCACAATTACCAAGATTTTATCTTCTAAACTTTCTTTAAGACTAAACTCATTCACTTCTCACTAAGAAATACATAAGACACTTCCCAGTGTAGAGTCTGCTAACATCTTTGTTTTCACTTTTGATATTAATGTTTGAAAAATTAACTGACTCATTTATGGCCGCCCTCTCTTTTTGAGAGCCTGGAGATGAGCACTTTTTGTGAGCAATTTCATTCTGAAAAAAGTATAGCACCCAAGTCCCACACATGTTGCCGAAGCTCACTAAATTTACCTGGAGTGTTTTCTGCTTTGAATTATTTTAAATAAGACATAATTTCATCAAGTAACTCAAACATGCTCACATTTAATTGGTACATGCAGAAAAATTTTGATTTATCCAGAACTGTAATTTACATAGGTCATTTCCTACATTTTTGTGAAATGCTGCACACAATTAAATAAGCCAGTCAAGCTAAATGAACCAGTGAGTGCGTTATAAATAGCCACCAGAATTACACTTCAGATGTTAACTGGTTTGTCCTGATTTAATAATGAATTACATCATTTGACAAATGAGATAAGACCTTCACCTTTAGCTTTCTGATCCAAACTTCTAATAGTTGAAATGTATTATTACCATCTGGTGTCTGGCCTCTGAAATGCTCCAGTGATGTCTGCCTCATTTCAAGCGGTCGGGGCTTGTCTGCCAAAAAAGCACTCTCCTAAGCATCTTGATTGGCAGGCCCAGTGAGAAGGCTGAGAACCCAGAGAACCGTGGAGATACAGCTCAAGCTCTGTAGAAGTTTCCTCTAGTTCAAGGCAGACTCATTTCCTTGGTTTGTGCCGCAAAGCACTTGTCACTCAAAGTCGTTCTTATTTTGGATCTCAATCCTAAAGGATGCAGTTCCTACCCTTCTAAAGCATGTTTGAATCTCCTTTAAGCTGTTTGGCCCCCTTTACAAAATGTTAATAATTTTGGCACATTTCACCCTCAGGTAAAATAACTTGAGAATGAAGCTGAGAGTGCTATGTAGCCTAGAGTTTTAACTCAGCGAAACTACATGAATCTGGCAGTTCTTCAGTGTTCTTCATATTGTTGTAGGTTCTGGGGAAAGGCAAGATGAGTCCTATGACTTTTGAGAAATTTATGGCAAGGTAGGAAGGACAGAATTAACACACACAGAACCATAGCCAATAAGGTAGATGAGGGTGAAAGTCAGTGCTAAACCAGAGTGGTACAGATTATAAGTGCCATCAGTTTTCTTGGTACATATAAAAGAAAATTTTATTTTTTTAAAAGATTTTATATATTTATTTGAGAGAGAGAGAGAGCATGAGCGGGAAGAGGGGCAAAGGGAGAGGGGCAGAGAGACAGAGAGAAGCAGGGAGCCCCATGTGGGGCTTAACCAACTGAGCCACTCAGGCACCCCAAAGAAAATTTTAAATAGTGAGATTTAGGGAAACAATTAGAAGTGAAATGCAAATAACAAGACTGAGAGTGATTTAGAGTAGAAAAATATCGGTGTCTTGGTAGATTGGAATGCTTTAGAAAAGCAAAGCCTGGGCAAAATGGGAGTTTCTAATAATAATGGCTGCACCATTATTAGATGTATCCAAGAGATAGTTAATATTAAGTCCCTGTTTGTCTGTGGGGTGGCTGAGAGTGAGAGAAGTTAAATAATCTACCTACAATCACCCAGTCAGCAAGTGGGAGAGGGGAGATTCAAGTCCAGGTGTAAGGACTCTGAATCTATGCCCCAGACTCCTCACCACGGCACTTGGTAATGGTTTCCCACTTTGATTGACTACTGAGGTGATCACACATTTGCGAGTAAAAGGAAAAGCTATAAATATGTCTGCCTGGGCAATGGGCATGAACCAAAACAGTCCAGGGCCAACTGGGATGTATGGTCACCCTCTCTCTACATCTCTCCATTCCCAGCCATCTACCAGATACTCAGTGCTTCCAGCCAGTTGCTAATTTTTTTGGAGCAAATTGATTAAAGTCTTATTGTCAGAAGTTCTTCCATTTTAAAGAAGCCTGCAAAGAAACAGGTCCAATTAAATGAATCACTAACAGCAGAATTTCAAGCAATCAGGTACCTGGTAATGGGGACTATTTCAAAGCAACACTATTTTCCTGGCATCCATCAAATCACACCTCTCATAGGAGACTTAGCCAGCTGGGTATTTAAGCATTAGTGGTTGGCTACATAGGTGTATTGATGGATTCACAGGCAAACGCTGAATTAATGAGGCAGAAATAAAATGTGTTCTGCCCAAGATGTTCAGCACTACCCTAGACCTCTCTTAGATTTCATATTCAATTCAGAACTCATCAACTTAGGGAAAAATATAGAAATCTGGAGAGCATTCAGAAGAGACTACAGACTAAAACAAAATTATAAATACTTTTAAATGTTTAAAGCTACCACAGTATAATGTTTTTCAATCAAATGATGTATGTCCTCAACCTACCCAAGTTCACAAACGTCTAATAGATGAGATAAGGACAGATTATCAAATGCCTGTGTACCATTTGTATAAAATTTAAGCTCAAACTCATTTCCATCCCAAGTATGTGTGACATCGAAAATAATATTCTACCTGTTTTGCTTTTATTTTAGATTTTGGGTAAGTTTAAATTCCATTTGTATTTGAGGGAAAAAAAGATGTTTACAAGCAAAACTAATGGGAAAAAGAACAAAGGGGTGAGGGGATAGAATTAATACTAAAAGAGGAAATGGGAATAAGGAAAAACACCAGCGCAGAAATGTGAAAATACTGGAGCCAGGCTCAGAGAACCAGCATCCCTTGCAGAAGTATTCTTAAATATCAGAACTGGGGGCTCCTGGGTGGCTCAGTCTGTTAAGCATCTGCCTTCTGCTCCGCTGTCTCTACTCAGTGGGGAGTGGGGAGTCTGCTTTTCCCTCTCCCTCTGCCTCCCCCTCCCCACCACTCCTGTGCTCTCTCTCTCTCTTTGTTCTCTTTCTAATAAATAAATAAAATCTTTAAAAAATATATATCAGAACTGGTTGCCAAGAGAGGTGAGGGAATCTCCCTTTCCCAGAAGCCTTTAAAAATAGGATCACATCTGTTGGGATGGGATAATGGTGGTGCTGCCTGAGGAGACAGCTGCTGAAGCAAACCTACAGCCTGGTAATGCTGCCACTTCTATTTCTGATCAAGAAAAGTAACAAATAACTTCAGTTCACCTAGCAAACTGGGACTGGTGATGTCTATCATTTTAATTTTGTTATAAAACTATTTTTCATTGGGTTCTGCAATGCAAAGGTAGGTAACTAAATGACTCAAGATATAGTTGAATTTACAGCAAAGGCTCAAACTTTACTTAACCATTCGTAATATTTCCCCAAAATATTATGAAACCAAAAAGGCACTGAGTTTATGTCCTTCCTTATAAGAAAGTTATAGATAAGGCAAGGTACAGAATCCCATTTTTCATTTTAATTAAGTAGTACTTGTATCCAGGGGATTGAGGTTACAGGAGAGCTGGATTGGATGAACCTTACTAAAAATTAGGCTCTGCCAGACCAGTACCCCAAGAGGTAAAAAGGTATTTATTCTCTGGAGAGAACACAGGCTTTGATCTGGTATATCCACACTGCTCTCTCCATCACTAACATTTTATGCTAAGCTATCGGTCTCTTTGCCCCCACTCCATCTAATTGCACATATATTCATTAAGCTCCTACTTTTTATCAGGCACTGTGCCAGTAATACAAAGAGAAAAAGGTCACAATCTCTGACCTTGAGGAATGCACAATCCAAAAAAAAAAGCAAGGAAGTAGGTCCAGGGGTGGTGGGACCTAACAATAATATAACTTTGGAGTTGCATCTTAAGAAAAAGAATACAAAATTGCAAATATGAAATTAAGAATGGAAGGGAATATTTATTGCAGAAAGAAAAGAAATCACAACAAATTACAAAAGTTTTAAAATTCTGACAAATGCCAGAAACATCACAAAATACAGGGGAAAAATACTTATTGTTTGTTAAGTGCCTGAATCACATCTATAATTTCATTTGTCCTATGTTTTGATTGCATATTAGTGACCCCAGGACAAGAATTTGTTATATCATTTTCTGTGGAAAGAATAAAATGATAATTCAGTCATTCCTCTGTATGCTTGATCAAATGTGTTTTCTGTCTGGTTCACAAGTTATTCGTAATTATATAAGCAAATTTTGAGGATTGTTGTCAAGCACAGAGAAACCTCAATCAAATTTCTTTCATATGTGAATTGTAAGAGCTATAAGATTTCAGGGCATTACAGATTTTCTTGTATATGAATAATTTTAAATACTCTTTCAATTGGCGATATTTATAAATCAGCTTGTCACTGATGTGTTGTTGTAAAGGTATATTGTGAATATGATTTTATCTCTGTCAATGTCAGTATTGTACATACAATTTGAAAGAAATTTAAATATTTTTCCAATACGTTCTTGTGATTCATTCCTCTTCATTAATTAGATTATCAAATAATCTAATAGCCTACCCAGTACTTTAATTCAAAATTTATCTCTTCCTCTTCATGAATTATTGCTCCTTGTCTTATCTGAAAAATATTTTTATTACAATTTACTGCTTGATGCCAAAATAACCTATATTGATTTTATCACTCAATTTTCTTTCATATTCCATTAACTTTCATCTAGATTTAGTCTCAGCGCTTTAATAAATTAATTCACAGGTGATAAAAGGAGTACTCTTTATATATGTCCAAATCAGAAGTTGCTGATTTCTCAGGTTATTTTTAAGGCTAAAATTTCCAAAACATCTATCCAAATTGCAGTTAAAATAGAGTATTTATGCTCTATCATCTTTTTGAATAAACTTTTCACATCTTGTTTGTCTTTATGTTTCTCTTCCACACCTTTGAAAATATATTTTAGAATCATTATACTGCTGTGTAGCACATGGCAAGATCTCAGCAGCTTTGGTATGGGCAAACCATGTTGTTACCCTAGACTCTTGAAAGGAACATTGTTGGCATTTTTAAAAATTGAAGTATAATTACCATTTAATAAAATGCATAGATCATAGTGTTTAATGCCATGAGTTGTGAAAAAACCCATGTAGCCACCACCTAAAACAAGAGAGAGAATATCTCTACCCCAGGAAGTCCCCCTTGTCCCTTTCCTATCACCTTGACACCTAGAGCAACCATTTTCTATTTTCTTTTACCATAATACATTTTGCCTATTCTTCATATAATTGGAGTCATACAGTATGTGATCTGTGTCTGCCTTTATTTTGCTCAGTGTAATGATTTTGAGGATCAACCATGTTGTTGATCTTGGTAGTATGTCTTAATAATTTTTCTGTTTTATTACTGAGTATTATTCCATTGTATAAGTATACCACAATTTATTTCATCCTCCCATTGATGGTCATTTGGGTTCTTTCCAGCTTGGGGCTATTACGAATACGGCTGCTTTGAACATTCTTGTACAAGTCTTTGTGTGGACATAATATGTTTTCCTTTCTCTTGAGTAAATACCTGAAAATAAGATTGCTAGGTCGCAGGGTAAAGGCATGTTTAACTTTATTAGAAACACGGCATGTGTTTAACTTTATTAGAAACACGGCATATTCCATCTGGGGGCACCTGGGTGGCTCAGTCAGTTAAGCAGCTGCCTTCAGCTCAGGTCATGATCCCAGGGTCCTGGGATCGAGCCCCACGTCGGGCTTCCTGCTCAGTGGAGACCCTGCTTCTCCCTCTCCCTCTGCCTGCCTCTCTGCCTACTTGTGCTCTCTCTCTCTCTGTCAAATAAATAAATAAAATCTTCAAAAAATAAAATAAAATAAAATTTTCCATCTGCAAGGAAAACACAAAAACAAAACATGTAACTGTTGCACAATACCAAAATGTCAATGAATTTGGGTTTTGTAAAGACAACTCTTCCTCCACCTGTACTGCTCACCTGTGACTTCTTGTACACCTTCATTCACTGATCCAGCTGTGCAGAATGACTTGCTATATGAGTATGTGAGTATATAACTCAGTCGCTTCCCTGTAAGTCTCCCTACAAGGTACTTCCTCTGGTTGGCTGCTCTTCTATTCCCCTTTCTTTGCCCTAACTATCCTTTAAGACTCCACTTAGTCATTTTTTATTCTGGGAGGCCTTTACACCAACTTCCTCCAACACCTAATCACCACTATCAAGATTGAATGAAGAGTCTCTCCTGGATGATTCCATAGAAACTCATGTTTTCCCCTAGAAGTGTTTGGTTATTTATCTATCTTCACCACTGGACCATAAGCTCCCCAAGGGTGGAGTCCTGTTTACTGTTAGAATCTAATGCCTAGCAAATTTCTTGACCCAAAGTAGGTGCTCAACAAATATTAGTTGAATAAATGAATAAATACTTGGATGGCCTTGTGTTGCTGCTGGGAGTGGAGAGGTTTCTTTATACCTGTGTGATATTCAGGTGGAAATAAGCAATTGTAATATAGGTCTGCAGCGTGAGTATTGGGCTTATGGTATGGGCAGGAGATGGGCTGGTGTACAGATATAGGAACACTGCTTACTCTTGGTCATATTGTGTATAGGACTTCAGAATTTGGGACTGGATGAGATAACCTGGGGAAAGGTGCCATTTTTTTTAAATAATTGAAGTGACAGGAGGGAACCAAACTGTAGTAGATTATGAAATAAGTGGGATGAGAGGGAAGTTTGCATTTTTTATGCAAACAATATGGACAACTAATTCAAGAAGTATGGTACTGTGATGTCAAGTAGGGCAATTAAGGTAATATCCTAACAGGTAGATGAGATTGAATAGTGCAATGCTGTTTTCACTTTTATTTTTATTAATTCAAAGGAAAAAAAAGCCAATTGAGTCTATTTTCAAATTGAGGGAGTAGAGTCATTGGAGAGATGATATATTTTGAAGTATGATAGTCCAATGAGACAATCTTTGCTTGTACAGAGTTTTTGCTGAGGTCTCACCCCATTAAATTATGATTTTTTTTTTTCCATCCTCAGTGACCATATTTTCACTTCAAGGCTTTGATTAGGATTGGAAGTCAGAAGTGTTTAAGTGGCTCAAAGCAGAAGCCTTTATCCACAATGAGTAGAATTGAGTGAAGGCTGCATGAGAGGTTTGGATATCCACCAGGAACTCCATGTGCTTGCTCCACCTCTTGTGCTGGAGATCTAATAATGCTAAGAGAGACCATCTCATAATGGATTCTAGATAATGACATTTTAGAGCTGGAAATAAGCTCAGAGACCATGTTGTTCAGCATCTCCCAGACTTCATTTCTTGGTCAGGACACAGCTTAGACATCGTCACTTCTGGGAATCCTTCCTCAGGCTATGAATAAGTATACCTTTTCTAAAAGTCACAGGCAAATTTTATGTCCTCCTCCTAGAGTTTCATAATGTTTATCATTAAAATGTACATATTAAAGCCTCTGAGAAGTTCTGCAATAAGTAGACCTATTTAATCTTGGTTCACAAAATAGTTTCTAACCTTAATTGGAAGTTTGGACACAAAACCTGATGACTGAACACAAAACCCTGATGCTCTTATTTAATGAACACCTATATGCATCTAACAGAACCTACTTGGAGGATCACTAATCTACTCTAAACCTTTCTTTCAGATAAAGGTCTCATTCAGTGTTCTTACCACCTTGTTTGACCTAGCTAAACTTAGTAGCTAGAAATAGTTTTCTCATCTTTGTTTTTTGGGATCATCTGGGAAGTTATTCTCATCCATATAATGTTATTTGAGTCTGCAATTATCTGTAGCTTGACTTGGCTGGAACATCCAGGATGGCCCACTCTGATGCCTCATTAGGGATAGCTGAAAGGCTGAGCTAAGCTCTGGACATGGCGTGGCTGTCCATGTCCTGTCCATGTCCTCTGTCCATGAGGTCTTTGAGACTCTAGTTCTTCACATGATTGTACCACATTATTTTCCCCTTATGGTCTCTTCATAGAGTCAGCAGATGACTTACATGCTGGTTCAGGGCTCCCAAAAGCACAAAATCAGAAGCTTCTAATACCTTTTTAAGGTGTAGGTGCAGAACTAGTACAGTATCATTTTCATCAATTCTATTGGTTACCTCAGTCACAGCGCCAAGAGGATCCAAGGGGACCCAAGTGGAGCAAAATGAACTCCATCTCTCCATGGTGATAACAAAGAGTTTGCAGTCAGGTTTAATCCACCACACTTCTCATAGGCTTTTGGCATCTTGTGAAAGAAAGAACCTGCTTACTGACACTGGAAAAGTCCCCGTACAGCTTTAAGTACCCAGGCTTCTTGGCACCACAGAGATGGCTGAAATCCATTGGTGTCCTCCCTGATATCCAGGATCAATGGCTTAGGCAAATAGCCACTAGGACCCAGATCCAACAAATCAAGTAGGGGGAAGGTTGAAAGACACACACCAATTCTAACAGTCTAAACCAGAGGTTGGCAAACTACATCCTGTGGATTAAATCCACCGTCTATTTTTGTAAATAGTTTTGTTGGAACGCTGCCACACCCATTTGTTTATGTATTGTCTCTGGCCGTTTTTGTGCTACAAGGTCAGAATTGAATAGTTGTGACAGAGACCATGTGGCTGCTAAGCTTAAAATATTTACTGTCTGGCCCTTTACATAAAATGTTTACCAACATCTGGTGTGTAGACATCTATAAGCATTACAAGATGGCAGTCACCTTCTTCTGAAATGACTCTATCCATATATGTTAGTCAGTTCGAACTGCTATAACAACAATACCATAGACTGCTTAAACAATAGAAATTTATTCTCACAGTCTTGGAGGCTGGGAAGCCCAAGAACAACATGCTGCCTGATTTGGTTCCTGGCTCACCCTTTTCCTGATTTGCAGAAGGATGCTTTCTTACTACATCCTCAGATGACAGAGACAGAGATCATCCGTCTGTGTCTCTTCTTTTAAAAGCACTAATTCCATTCATGAGGGCTCTACCCTCATCACCTAATTACCTTCCTAAGGCCCCATCTCCTTAAATACCATCACATTGGGAATTAGGGCTCCAACATATGAATTTTGGGAGGACACAAACATTTGGTCCATAGCACCAAACATTACAAAATGTAGAATATTGGCAAGCTGTGAAGTACTTTCCATGGAGACAAAGAATTGTTGTATGCTGTCGCATGCATCAAATCATTCACTGTTTGTCATTGCTGATTGTATTCCGTTTTTTATCCATCCACCTGTAGATGGACATTTAAGTTTGCAGTTTTTGATCATCCCAAATAAAACTTCTATAAACATTCATGCACAGGACTTTGAATATACTTTGAATAATATACTTTTATTTTTCTTGGGTAAATATCTAAAAGTGAAATGGTTGGTTCAGGTGGTTGGTATATGTTTAACTTCTTAAGAAACTGTCAAAATGAAAAAAAAAGAAAGAAAGAAAAAGAAACTGCCAAGACGTTTTCCAAACGTTTTACATTTCCATCAGCAGTTTATGGGAGCTCTTGTTCTGCTACATCCTTGCCAACACTTGGTATAGTTAGTCCTTTAATTTCAACCATTTTAATGGGTATGAGTGGTATCCTACTGTGGTTTACCTTACACTTCTCTAATGACTAATGATGTTGGGCATCTTTTCCTATGCTTATTAGCTGTCCATATATTTTCTTTGGTCAACTGTTTGTTGAGAACTTTTGCCCATTTTCAAAAATTGAGGTGTTTGTTTCATATTGTTGAGTTTTAAGAGTTCTTTAAGTATTCAGGATAGAAGTTCTTTATCAGATATCTGATTTGAAAATATATACTCCCATTCTATGGCTTGTCTTTCATTTTCTTTCAATGAAATCTAATATATCCATTTTTTCCTAATGTTTTTGATGTCATATCTAAGAAATCTTTGTCTGATCTAAGGTCACAGTGATTACCATTTATGTATACTTCTCAAAGTGTAGTTGTTTTAGGTTTTGCATTTAGACCTATATTCCATTTTGATTTTTTTAATACAATGTAAGACATGGATCCAACTTCATTTTCTTTTTTAGCATAAGGACGTCCAATTATTCCAGCAGTATTTATGAAAAAAAAATGATTCTTTCTCCACTAAAATGCATTTGCTACTTTGTCAAAGATCAGTTGTCTATATTTGTGCCAGTCTATTTCTGGACTCTCTGTTCTGTTCCATTGACTGTGGTCATCTCTCCTCACACTACTGTCATGCTCCAATGTAGCTGAAGAAACTGAGAATTCAAAATTAAAACCTGAATATAAGTTAGTCTGATTGTATTTGGTGAGATGAAAGGGTAGAATGTATTTTAACGGTTTGTGAGATCTACTGATAACTTTTAAATATTTAGACTATAGTGAGTGGCCCTTTTTCTCCGGGCCCCACAAATGTGATAAGCCTGGCCGGCAGATAGAATGAAGAGCACTAAATAGGCAGATACAACTTACTTTAAATGTTCTAGTTTGTCAGCTTAACAAAAATACCATCTCGGAAGGGTCAGATACATAAGAATTATTCACAGTAATAATTGTTGGACTATAAGAGTTGGGGGAAATGGCAAGAGATAATCTGGAGAGGGAAACAAAAGCCAGATCATAGAGTATTTTTTTTTAATTTTTTATTTATTTGAGAGAGAGATAGCGAGAGCAGAAACATAAGCAGGGGGAGTGGGAGAGGGAAAAGCAGGCTTCCCGCCGAGCAGGGAGCCCGATGTGGGACTCGATCCCGGGACTCTGGGATCATGACCTGAGGCGAAGGCAGACGCTTAACGACTGAGCCACCCAGGCGCCCGATCAAAGAATATTGTAAGCCATACGAAGGAGCTTGGAGTATCCTAAGTGTTATATAGAGATATTGAAGGATTTTCAGTATGAGGCTGACACAATCAGACTGGCCTTCTCGAAAGATTAATCTAGCTGCAAAGTGAATTTAGGATAAGGGACAGCCTGGGATAAGAATAGGTAATATTAGTAATTACTTATCTATCTCAGTAATCTAGGTGAAATATAAAGATGTTTTGGACTAGATCAGTAATGATGAAAATGGAGAGAATTATGTATGGGTGAGGTCCACAGGACCTAGTAGAAGAGACATAGGAATTAAGGATTCAATTCCTCAAGCTTTTGGCCTGAGCAGTTGAGTGGATGGCAATGTCATTCAATGGCATAGGGCATTGAGGTGGAGGTTTGGGGGACATATAGAGAAAGATAGTAGATTCAATTTGGATATATTGTGCTTGAGGGTCTGTAGGCACATAAAAGCTTTTCACAGTTTTGACATATAGTCATTGTATGATATAAATAATAAATAAGTGAAGGTGTCAAACTTGTTAATTTTTTAAACTATTTTTATCCTGAGGATGAAAAAGATAAGGAGAACTTCCTCTATGATCAAGGAAAGCCTGAATCAATTGCTGCTCTCATTAATCCATGTACTTCTGTGTAGATTTGTCTAGAAATGAAGCAATACTATTATTAGTGAAATTTTGTTTTGTTCTAGACTTGCTTATTGTATTCAGCAAGTCATAATAAACAATTCCAAAATAAGAGACTTACTGCAAAGTAAAAGTTTACTCACTTCTATAACATCTCAAAGTGAGTTTGGTGGTTCCCCTTGGCCAATTTTCTGCTAGCTCAGGGATTCAAGCTTCTAATATAAATGCCATCCAATATTATCTAATCTAACACCATCCTTAAAGATGTGACTTCTGAGGGCATCACATTTATGTTAGGACTAAAGGATCACCCAACATATTTTAAGGGCAAAGCCTAGAAGCAGCTTATATTATCACTGCCCACATTCCATTGAGCAAACAAAGTCATATTCTCTCAACCCAATGCAAAGGAGCTGGTAAATCCAGACCCCACATGTGCACGGGAACAGGAACTAGGATCAATGACCATCTAACTAGCCTCTACGACGCTTGAAAATCAAAGAACCGTTTTTCAGATAGGTACTCAAATAACAAATATACAATACCAATAGTCAAAATTTGTGCTCCCATGCACACTTACTGTTCCAAGAATGTATCATTAGTTTTATAATGGCAAATTGAGATTGTACTATTCTGTTCTACTCATTTAAGACACTTTGCTGGGCGCCTGGGTGGCTCAGTTGGTTAAGCGACTGCCTTCAGCTCAGGTCGTGATCCTGGAGTCCCGGGATCGAGTCCCGCATCGGGCTCCCTGCTCAGCAGGGAGTCTGCTTCTCCCTCTGACCCTCCTCCCTCTCATGCTCTCTGTCTCTCATTCTCTCTCTCTCAAATAAATAAATAAAATCTTTAAAAAAAAAAAAAAAAAAAGACACTTTGCTATTTGGAGGGCAGAGGTTCAATTGCTTAATTCTTGCTTCATTCTTTTAGAGGAATTCAAACCTCTATGCTGAAGATAATACTTAGTGGTGGTTCTTTTCTCTTGCAATCAGTTCTATGGGAATTTGCTACCATAACTACAGAAAAGAATTTGATAAAATGAAATGGAGACCTCCAAGAAATGTATAACACAGATGCTTCACATTGCAAAATCTCTAGTGTCATTATTGAAAAGATAGTTTTTAGAGATATTCTTATTAAATAACACCAGGCATAATAAATAAGCCTTTTATTTTACTTACTATCTTATGTACATATACTATGTTATTTGGTTATCACAACCACCTTAATATATTCTCTCTATTTGTCATAGCAGTACCCAGATTTTCTATGAGGTGCTCTCCTACTCTCCAATTCCTACCATTTGGGTAGAGCTGACTCTGCCTTCAATTTATGGGGTGGGCATTTGGCCTAAATCAGGCTAATCAAACTTCACAACTGCCTGATTTCAATGAGTGTTTCAGAGATAAACACAACATCCAAGTCATGCTAAGTGGGAGACATTGCCAACCAAGGATTGGACTACTGTTGTAACAGTTGAGAAACAGACTGGATATGAGCTGGAATTATTGGAGGCCATCTTGCCCCATGAGGAGAGCCTGCCTGAGAGTTGGTTCTAATAGAAAGAAAATAAAGCAGAGACATGGAGACTGACTGTCTTAGTCTGTTCAAACTGCTATAACAAAATACGATGAACTGGGTGACTTGTAAACAACAGCAACTTATTTCTCTCAGTTCTGGAAGGTGGAAAGTCCACGGTTAAAGTGCTGGCAAACGATTAAGGTGCCGGCAGATTGGGTGTCTGGTAGGGAACCATATCCCAGTTCACAGATGCCATTTTTTCTCTGTGCCCTCACAGGGCAGAGGGATGGGGGAGCTTTCTGGGGCCTTTTTTTATAAAAGCACTAATTCCATTTATGAGGTTTCTACCTTCATGACCCAATCACCTCCCAAAAGCCCCACCTCCAAATACCATCACATTGGAGATTGGGTTTCAACATATGAATTTTGGGGCACACAAACATTCAGTCCCCAGCAGTGACTGCATCCTAACAACATTGTTTGAACCAGGACCCAGCAACACTGATGCAAAGCCTACTCCTGGACTTCTCACGTACAAGAGTCAATGCATTCTTTTTCTTTCCTTTTGCCATTTTGAGTCCAGTATCTCGTCTTTGCAGCCAGAAGAGTCCTATGCTCTTGGGCAGGCTGTTAACATTTTCCCTACTTTATAGGAAAATAAACTGAGGTTTAGAGACCCTAAACAACTCACTGTAGCTTGGCCTGCACTTAGTAGTGCAAAACAGAAAGAAAACCTGACTTCAAGGGCAGTGCTTTAATTATACTTTATTTAATTAAGATTCTTTTTACGTTTTAAGGCACTTTTTCTTTTCTATCAAGACTGAAGAAAAGTCTTGTCAGGATAGAATAATTACTGCATGGTATCTAGAAAGCTCAGGCTTTCCAATATTTATTGGCAGTTGTTGTGTAGATTATATTATTATAAATATGAATGCCAAGTCATTCTCAAGAAACAAATAGTAAATTTGAGCATGTTAGGAGCCATGCGAGGGATGCCTCTGTTCTGTTCTGTACTTAAAATGAAATTTGTTCTACAGTTGAGCTCTAGGTCTGATCTAAAATCAGCAGAAAAGGTTTGCAATACTCACATGTGTGCCTCGTTTGAAATCTAGTGGTTTTAGAAAAAAAGCATATATGTACTGTATACTTCAAAATAACTAACTAACAGTATTCTTAATGGGAAAAAAATCCCATTTTTTTTCCTGGAACTGAGAATGGAAAACTCAGCTGCATACCATTCCAGTTCAAGGATCTGTAATCTTAGACCATTGAAGAGTTCCTCTTTCCAAGGAATGTTTCTCTGTGTGGTTTCTAAGCCTCCTGACTTTCTGCAAAAATTTAGCATTTCCCCAGGAAGCTTAAGAGAAATAACAATGTAGGAACCTCATAGGTCTTGTTAGGTTTTCATGTCTGACACATAGTTCTCCTATTTTTATCTATCATACTTGGTCACACTCTTGCCTTCATTTGATTTTACTTGGTCGTCAGAACAAAACGAAGAGCTATAAGGCAGTGATAAGGCTTTCCTCTCTCATAACAAACTGAAAACAAAATTTGCTTAGACTCAGTCATAGATAATACGAAAACCTGTGGACAGCCAAGTTGTTAAGAATCCCATGTTGTACTTTACTCGTTTAAATAGCCATCGTTCTAGTCTTAATCAAACTCTATGACATTCTAGATGGTGTCCACCTTAATAAGATTATCTCCTAATTGCCTGCCTGTTCCTGATGGCCTCTGCACCACTCATGTGAATAAACAGCTCAGACAGGCTAGAGAAGGAAGGTGTTCTCCCCTTCCTGCAGTGTTGAGAATAATCCAGAAGGACATCCCCATACTGCTGCCCAGATTTTTGGCTCAGAGATGAGCCCTGTACTTACATTTTGGCAGCCTAATCATTGAACCTCTCTGAGCCTCAGTTTCTTTAGCTGTAGAATAGAAATAGTAATGCCTTCGCAGGGGTATGTGAAGATTAAAAGCCTAAATGTTCTCTTAAACTTACTGTTCAGGAAAAAAAAAAGTGCTGTAAATCTCTGTGAATATAAAACATTGAAGATAATTGAGTTTTTTAACTCCTCCTCTGACATACAAATTATGGCAAAATGTATTCAAAATATATTCAAAATCCAAGAACTGACCCAAATACGGTCACACACATAGAAATAACCTGTGATAAATTAAAGTAGAGTTACTAACAAGTAAAACTGTACAGTTAAATTGTATCAGCTATTATAATGAAACATACAGATATGCACACACACACACAAAGTTTCAATATGCTTAGCCAAACGGAGAAACCAGGTTTGAGAAAAATTCATCTCCCACAGGTGAGGACGTTAACAGTAATTTCTATGGCAGTAGTCTGATGATTCATCTCTCAACTACCATGGTTTCTTAATTAATTTGAGACATTTTAATTAGATTCTTCCTCATTTTCACTTCAGCCCAGCATCTCTGAGTGGGATCGACCTCCACTCCCCCCCCCCACCCTCAGCAGCCCCCACTCCAGCCCTGGCAGTTGCCTGATAAATCGCCACCAGGAAAAGCACCATCAGCTAACCACAAGGAGAATCAAGAGGCATTAGGATGGAAATACAATTTGTCTTTGTTGTCCACCATTTGGCCTCAGTTTCTTGGTTCTCATTATCCTCTTTTTCCTAACTCTTTCCTTACCATTCCCCAGAGCCGCACCCACCCTGCTCCCAGGAATCTGGTGTCTTCATGCTGGCAGCTCCACTGAGCACACCTCCCTGAAGCGTGTCCACTTCCAAAATGGTTACTACCTTTTTTCTTCAGCTTTCTTTTTCATCAAGCTCACATCGACTCAAACCTGATGATCTCAGAGAGATGTAAACAGAAAAGCCAACTAATCAAGCCTCAAGTGTGAATAACTGCTTTTTCTTTCCTGGGATTTTGCATCTTAAGCATGTTAACCCATATTCATCTACAATTAGTGGAATCCCCAAGGAATTTACAGGGGACTGAGATTACAGGGTGCGGATATATGGGCAACAGACTTCTCTTCATTCTTTTAACTTTTCAACTCACATGGAAGCTCCCTTCCCTTTTGGTGAGGGTCAATCTCTAGAGGCTCTGCATTTATTTCCCAAGAAGAGTTACTGCTTAGGGATTAGCAGTCACTTCTGGCTGCCATCATGAGTCTGACACCAAGAATGGAGCTTTGTTCGTGGAGCATGAAAGCAGCTTGAAGAGTCCTGCTGATTGGCATAAACCCATGAGGAAATAAAAATTTTTCATTCATGTGCACGCACACACGCGCACACACACACACAATGTAGGATTTTTTTCCTCATCCGTAGGCAGACACAATTCCAATTACATTGGGCACTATTTCATCTTTCTGGTATTAGAATATAGGAAAATACAGGTGTGATTGGGGCTTGGTTAAATCCTGAATTATCAAGTGGCATGCGTAGATGCTATAAGCTTCAAGTTTGGTCTTTGGTTAACTTACTCTCTAGAGGTCTCAGAATCTTGGGGAAAATGAGTACTCTGTGTAAATGTTATTTATGTTTGCTGAATATGTGAATGTACAAGGATTCTTTTTAGGGCAGTGTTCACAAATTGTTGCAATGTATCATTTTTGTTAATTGCATTGTATACACTTACACATAATTTATTGGTAGAAATAAATTGATTTATGCTTTATTTTATTTTTTTGCACCCCTTTCCTGGGGTTTAACCAGGAACCAGGAAGATCAAAGTGTTCTAGGAACACAGAACCACACGTTTCCTCAGTCTGAGCACAGAACCATGAAGGTAGCAAGACTTGTACATTACGTTCTCAAGAGCTAAAGGAAGGAGGGATTTACCAAACTGCTTATGTGAAAAAAATTATGAGGTAGACCTTAATAGAATAGCCTCAACTTTCTTTAATGTGGATAATCCACCTCTTGCCTCCACAATACTGCTAAAACAATTCACAGGCTAATTCACCAATTAACTTCTAACGGTCATGTTCTAAGGCTTCATTTTAGTCCTGATAGTATGCAGTTGGCACATTCTCTTATTGACCCTTCAGTTTTGGGGTTCCCATCCATTGTCGTCTACTCTTACTCTTCTTCAAAGTTCTCAAGGTGGAAACCCACAAACTGGATAAAGTACACAGGTGTATACAATTTGGGCTCAATAGTATTGCAGGCAAATTTAAGAAACAATATAGAAAACCTGAAATCTTCACTTATTCATTTGGATTTTCCAAGTTTTGAAAAACGGAAAGATCTGACAACCCTAGACCAACATTTATGCAGGGCAATGATTTGTCGGAAGTAAATGGAAGTTGCTCCATAGAGATTGGACGCTTGGTCTCCAGTTGCCATGGTCCCCACTTCTCCTCGTTGCCTTAAATCCCTGACCCACCCCTTTAACTTGTTCACATACGTGAGCATTTGCAACTATTTCTCGTATATTCACCCTGTGTGATTTCATCCTTTCTTGCGGTTTGAACTCCCTGACTCTAAAATTTGACTCCAGAACACATTTGTAAACACCAAATAATATCTCTGTTCCTCCAAAATGTACTTATAGATTCCTCATTCTCAACGTCCCAAACCAAGCACATTACTTTTCTTATAAGCCACCAAATTTGCTTCTCCTCTAGTTCCTGTATAGTTAATAGCGTTGTCATCTGTTATAGTGAGTTTTATGTATCAACCTGCCTAGGCTCTATTCCCTGATTATTCAAATAAACACTCCTGCTGAGAAGATATTTTGTACATGTGGCTTAATATCTGCAATCAGATGACTTTAAGTAGAGGAGATGATCTTTGATAATCTGAGTGGGCCTCATTTAACCAGTTGCAAAGCCTTGAGAGCAAAACTACGACTTCTCTGAAGAACTTCAGCCTTACAATAGCAACAGCAACTCCTGCCAGAGGGTTTCCAGCCCGTTGGCCTGCCCAACACCATTCTGACTTGCCAGCACCCACAATTTCCCTGCTTCTGTTTCTCTGGAGAGCGCTGACCTATAAGGTTCCAGGTGGTTCTGCCATCGACACCTTTGCTGCAAGTATTTTCGCCACAAAATGAATTGGCCATAAGGCAAATCTGCCATAAACGATAAAAATCACACACACACAGACACACACACACACAAAATATAAGAGGGACTTAATGTCCTTTTTAATAAAGAACATAATGAAACATGAAAACGTCATGTTTAATAATAATTAATAAATAATTATTAGTTTATTCCTGCATCTAAACATGTATCAGTTTTCCAAATACTAGGATGCATATTTGTTACTGAGCTTTGTGAGAGCCTACGTTGTTGTTTGTTCTTGGCGTATTGTCACATGTCCGTTGATAGACATCCCGAAGTTCCATTGGAAATGTGGAAGAAATGCTAACACTGTCATGCATTGTAAATGAGGTTTGTTATCATCTTAAATGGTATGTTATCATTTCCCATATAGTACGCAATATAGCTTTATAAGCTCTTATTCACACTTACAGAGAGTTTTATCACTGTATTTTTTAAGTCGATATATGTAGTAGTTAACTACCATTTTAAGACCACTGTGTCTACTCGTCACTGTATAGACCATTATGAAGGCTGGCTAAGATTTGTGTAATGTAAAAATGGGAACTTTGTCAATGGAGAAATGAAACCAAACTGACAACTAGCTTCAATACAGTAATTCTGCTGAAGATGGTTGTTTTGTAATGGTGAAATGAAACCAAACTGTCTCCCCGTTATTTTATCCCCCTATGGCAAAATTGCCTTACGGCCAATTAGTTATGTGGTAAAAATGTTTGTGGTAACAATGTTTGCAGTGAAAATGCTTGTGGCAAAAATGTTTACCACAAAGATGCTAACAGTGAAAATGCCAGACACTCCTGATACTCCATCCACCTAGATAAGCAATGTTAAGAATATAAGAGACTTCCTTAATGCTTCCTCCTTCTTATGGCTTCCATCAGTCACACCCCTTTCAAATTATTCTTTAAAATAATGACCAGATATGATTTATAATTCTATAACTCAGATCTTTTCCCTATTGCTTAGAGATCAAAATCTAGACTCCTAAGTAGGGTACACATGGATATTCATTTTCTGGTTCCTGCGTACTTCTCCAGACTCATCTCTTTGCTGAGCTACCTACTTCCCTTGTACCTACTGTCTAAATGGAAATGCTTCCATATTTTTAACATGCCTTTATATTCTATTCCTCTATGCCTAAGCTGCTCCCACAACCTGAAATATCCTTCTTTATTGAGCACCTGGCAAAAATCTACTTAACTTTCAAGACATGGTTGAAACGGGGCGCCTGGGTGGCTCAGTTGGTTAAGCGACTGCCTTCGGCTCAGGTCATGATCCTGGAGTCCCGGGATCGAGTCCCGCATCGGGCTCCCTGCTCGGCAGGGAGTCTGCTTCTCCCTCTCCCACTCCCCGTTTGTGTTCCCTCTCTCGCTGTGTCTTTCTCTGTCAAATAAATAAATAAAATCTTAAAAAAAAAAAAAAAAAGACATGGTTGAAACGTTTTCTCTTCTGTGAAACCTCCCCACCCTCCCCTTTTCCCAGCAGAATTGATCCACTCTTCCTTGGTACCCCAGCCTCCTCTTGCATGCTTCACCCATGTAGAGCCATAATATAGGAATGTAGTTCATTTGCTCGTTCATACGTTTGTCCTGTGTTAAACTGTGACGCTTAATTCATTATGTAATTTAGGAGAGCCTTGTGGCAACAACTGCTAATGACCCCATCCATATCCATTCTCCTCTTCTGCTATAATAGAACTTCTACCTAGGCACATGGCCAGCTAGAACAAAGGTTACATTTTCAGCCTTCTCTACAACTTGGTGTGGCTATGTGACTGAGCTCTCACCGATGGAATCTAAGTGACTGTGTCCTATGCCAACATCTAAGAACCACCAGAGGCAGTTTTCACCAGCTCTTTGCCCTTTATACTTCCCTTCTCCCAACTTACTGTTTGGAACATGGATGTGATGACTGAAGTTCTATCTTGGTTCTTGAAAAAAAACAAAAAACAAAAAACAAAACCTACTCTTGGCATGGTCAAGTAGAAAGCTGCAGGAGCCTGGGTCCCTGAGAACTTTGTACAGCAAAGCCTCTAGACCAGCCCTAGCTTACTCACCTCTGCACTTTTACCCAGGGAACAAATGAATTTTCACCATATTTAAGCTGCTCTTTCAGAGAAAGCAGATGTATCACTCACAACCAAATATAATTCTAATATATGAATGGTTCTGGCAATGTCTTCAATCAACACTCTTTAAGCTTTTAAATTAGGAATGATGCCTAAAGATTTGTTACTGGGTCCCAGTCGGAGAGGGGCTCATAATCTCAAAATCGAGCTGGCTGGGTTTTAAAGCTTGCTTGCAATGTTTGCATGTGGGCTTCCTGTTGTTTGTACAGGGCATCCTCTGCATTTCAACCTATGGACTTGGACTTAGTTTGAGCTCCGCTCCCTGGGGAACCCAACCTTTGATATATTGTGCTCCACTTGGCAAGTATCTGACTGACTAAGCCAGCTCCATCTCTGACAAGTAGGGATGAGTTAGCAAATCAAACAAGGGGGAGGGTGGCTAGGTTAGAGCCAAGACTGAGGTAAGTTCAGAGGCCGTGAGCTGAGTGAAGTGCCAGCAGCATGGCAAAGAATTTGAGCCCATACTTGGTGCACTGGAAAAGCAGGATCAGGAGAAAAATATGCCAGACTGTTGCTAGGGTGATTTGATTTGCCTTTTCAAAGGCCTGTTTATGCCCAGATGTATTACGACACAGCATGACCACTTTCCAACATGGGTATAGGATATAGACACTCTCAAATACTCTGTGGGAGTACAAATTGGAGAAAATATGACAAGTCCCTTAAATATTTTAAATGTGCATTCACTAGGAGCCAAAGATTTTTTTAAAAGAGGGTAAGGAGCTCAGAAGAAACACTGGAAACACGTGTCTTTATAATTTAATATTGTTCAAAATGTCTTACTTAGGCAATAAGACAAGCAGACCCACATTCACATATATCCTCTATTCCCAACAGTAGTAACAAGAACTAAATTTATCAAGAAACACATAAAACCCATATAAAGAAAACTACTATTTCACTGGAGTTTGTATGAAGGCTAAAAGTCTCTTTGTTGATGCCATCAATCTGATGTATAGAAAACCAAAAGAAATAACTGATAGCTTAACACTAGAGATCAGTAATATGGCTAGAAGTAAAGGAAATACATAGAAATAATTATACATTGGCAATATTAATTACAGAATGTAATGGGGGAAAGGTAGAATTTAAATCAATGAATAACTGATTAATCAATAAATAGTTTTGGGAAATTTTGATAGCCAAAATAGGAAAATAAAATTATATTCTTTCCTCACATGGCATACACACAACCCAGATGATTTAAATATGCAAATAAAAGGGTGCCTGGATAGCTCAGTCGGTTAAGCGTCTGCCTTTGGCTCAGGTCATGATCCCAGGACCCTGGGATGGATCCCCGTGTAGTCGGGCTCCTTGCTCTGCGGGAAGCCTGCTTCTCATTCTCCTCCCTGCTCATGCTCTCTCTCGCTATCTCTATCTCTCTCTCTCTCAAATAAATAAATAAAATCTTTTAAAAATATGCAAATAAAGAATATGAAGAATAAAATATGGGAGATTTGGAGCGCTAAAACAAAATATAGGAGACTATTTTTTGATATGAAAAATGCCTATTGAGACCCTCAGTAAAAAGTTCAAAACTGAAAGAGATCTTGACAGTCAATGAACATGTGTATGTTCTCCCTCTAAGTAGGCCCTATCCTTTGCCAGCCTTTCTGTTCTCTTATTTTATGGATATTTTATGGATATGGCAGGCAAAATCTGCCTGGTTTTTCCTGACATTTGCGTACATCTGAACTTACTTGACGAGATTACGTCTGGCTTTATAGAGAAGTGGGGAGAAGGCAGAAAGAGAGAGAGACAGATGGAGACACAGCGAGAGTGATTTACATGGAAAAGAAGGAAGACAGTGATTCAGATGTGGTGAGGGCTGCTTGGGGCAGCGCCCCGATGAACCAATCACCAGCTCTGGGGTCACAGCTCTTTAAAGATCGCTGAGTGTGGTACGGAAACAGCAGAATCATCAGACACCAAGGGACCACGAGGCCTCGGAAAACCAGTGTCTCTGCAGTAGCCCTGTGGACAGAAGCCTAGAGCTCTCTGCCACGCTATAGTAGTTTAAGAACCCTCCAGGGACTACTCAAGACCTTGTGGCTTGGCCGGGGGTCCGAATTTGAGGGAGATCCCCAATTAGGGTGTAATTTAATCCCCTCTTCCACGTGAACAGGATAGGCCTCTGAGTCTAATTTGAGTTTCTTTTAAATAAATAAAATAAATGACATTTCTCACATACCCAGGTTTGAACTGACTTGGTCGCAACATTGTTAAGCAGCGTGGGGAGAAACAGACAGCACGAGAAAATAAGCGTAACTATGCCGGAGGCCTGTTTGACGGTGTGTGTCAACATGTAAAATGAGCATGCTTTGTCCCTAGCCATCTTAATCCCAGGACTTCACACCAAAGAACTTTCCTTATTGAGTCAAGTAAATAGATATACTGCAAAATTGCTTATAATGGCAAAAAAGATTTTGGGAAACTGCATGCTTTTTAGGAGACTGATTAAATAAGTTATGAAATAAATCATGTACATACATACAATGGAACATTCTGAAGCAATAAAAGTGATTATATGCTCAAGATCTTTGGTCACATCTCTCCTGCCTTCCAATATCAGAGCTCCTGGTTCTCAGGCCTTCAAACTCTGGGACTTACACCAGCGGACCCAGTTCTCAAGTGTTTAGCCTCAGATTGGGAGAGACACCATTGGTTTTCCTCTTCTGAGGCCTTCAGATTCAGAGTGAATTATACCACCAGCTTCCCTGGTTCTCCAGCTTGTAGATGGCAGACTATGGGGCTTCTCGGCCTCCATAACTGCCTGAACCAATTCCTATCATAAATCTCCTCTTATCAATAGCTAATATACCCTATTAGTTCTGTTGCTCTGGAGAAACTTGACTTATCCAAGTACTGATGCTGATACTTTTCTCCCAATAAGTCATAGGTTCCCAGTGGACATCTCTCTTGTGGGGGCACCAAGCCATACCCTAGAGATGTGCAGCAAAATACTTCAGTGTAAATTCTCGAAGGGTATGATTTCAAGAGATTTTTACTTTCTCTTATGCTGAACTATATTTTAAAATAAGGAACATGCATTGTTTTTCCAAAACCCATAGAAAAAAAAAAAAGAGAGGAAAGTTAACAACTAGAGTTTGCTGGGGTGTAGAGAATTGAGAGTTTCATGTACCATTGGTATAATTGAAAATTGGTAGAGCTTTTTGGAGGGCAATTTGACAGTTCAATTCCTAAGAATGTATCCTGTAGGAGTATTTGTACCCTTGCACAAAGATATATGCTCAATGATGCCCATCATAGGATTGTTTGTGGTGGCAAAAATGAAAAAAATAATCACTTTTTGTGGTCTATGTCCTCTAGGCAAAGTCTCCTTATGAGTCTAGCGTAAGAGTAGGCAAACAATTATGTATTACACAACCATGAGAAACAGAGGAGAGGGATCCTTTTCTATATGTTGACACAGATAGAATGTTACAATATATTGTTTATTTAAAATAGTAAGTGAAAAACAGTATGTAGAGTGTGATCTTATTTAACATTACTGCAGGCATGCCTCCTTTTATTGCCATTTGCTTTGTTGCACTTCACAGATGCTTTGTTTAGTTATTTACTTTAATTTTTTTTCTTTTTAAGAGAGAGAGAGTGGGTGGGGAGGGACAGAGGGAGAGGGAGAGAATCTCAAGCAGGCTCCGCACCCAGTGCAGAGCCCGAGTGGGGCTGGATCTCAGGACCCCGAGATCATGACCTGAGCTGAAATCAAGAGTCAAGCATTTAATTGACCGAACCACTTAGGGGCCCCACGTTTTTTTTTTTTACAAATTGTTTTGTGACAACCCTGCATCAAGCAAGTCTATCAGCACCATTTTTCTAGCAGCATTTACTCACTTCAAGTGTCTGTCACATCTTGGGAATTTATACGGTATTTCAAACTTTTTTATTATCTTTATGTTCATTATGGTAATCTGTGATCAGTGATTATGACTCACTGAAAGTTCAGATGATGATTATCATGTTTTAGGAATAAAATATTTTTAAATTAAAGTGTGTATATTTCCTTTTTAGACACAATGCTATTGCACACTTAGTAGACTACAATATAGTGTAAACATAACTTTTATGTGTGCTGGGAAACCAAAAAATTCATTTTACTCACTTTATTGCGCTATTCACTTGATAGCAGAGGTCTGGAACCGAACCTTCGGTATCTCCAAGTTATGTCCATATTTTTATGTGCTTGGGGCCCCAGGGTGGCTCAGTTGGTTAAGCAACTGCCTTCGGCTCAGGTCATGATCCTGGAGTCCCAGAATCGAGTCCCACATCGGGCTCCCTGCTCAGCAGGGAGTCTGCTTCTCCCTCTGACCCTCCTCTGTCTCATGCTGTCTCTCATTGTCTCTCTCGCAAATAAATAAAGTCTTAAAAAAAATTATTTTTATGTGCTCAGAGAAAAATCCCAAAGGATATCTACCAATTGGTTAGCAATAATTATCTCTGATGAATGGCATCACAGAATTTTCACTTCCCATTTTATACATTTCTACATTGTCGGAACATTTTACAATAAGCATCTATTATTCCTATCATAAGAGGGGAAAACAATGACTTTTTTTTAAAAAAAGAAGGAAAAAAAAAAACCCCACAGAGAGGGGCATTGTTCCAGAGCTGGGTCTTGGGCCAAGATTTAGACTCTGCTGCATAGCAGTAGACAGGACCTTACTCAGCTGGAGCTTGTGAATAGCTTGATTGACATTCTCTGCCTGGCCTGGGCTTTCACTCATCTAGCACGGCTCAGCTGGGAACCCCCTTGAAATTTCCATGAAGGGGTCTCTCCTGCTGTGGGTGTGATATTGGCCATTTCTTAGTTTTCTGTCCAGCCAGAGAGCCAAGAATGCTACCAACTCTGGGATTAAGCTCCACCCAGCTCATTATTTCCTAGCTGTGTGACCTGAAGTAAGTTATTTAACCTCTCTAGTCTTCCTACCTCAATGGTCGATTTTGAAGATGAAGCTAAAAGACATGTAAAATTCCTTCCCAGACATTGCAGCATAGTAAGTATGTAATAAATGTCAAATCACACCCCCACCATCACTGCCACTCCTTCTTTCCCCCTTTCTCATTCTCTGGCAGGTGGAAAATTTAGAGCAGTGGTTCCCAATGGGCCCTCTGCTATTTTCTTGGTGGCCTTTGATAAATGGGGGCCGCCATAATGAAGAAGCTACTGCCTTTGACCTGATCTGTGGGCAGGATCCAGGAATGCCAGATGTCCTGTAAGACAGGAGACAGTCCAGACTATAAAAATCATCTTGCATCTCACATAACTTGTCAATGTCCCAGAAGGTATTTGTATAAGTCAAAAACCTATTTATATTATCTGAGTTTAGAAGTTAATTCCATTTTATATAGCAACACTGCATTTCCCAGGAGGAAGGTTGTATTTTGTTTTGCCTGGATTTTACCACTGTTTTGTTTTTTTTTTTTTACAAAATCACATTCTGACAGTAGTTTCTCTTCTATGCTGTTTGAGTCTCCAAATAAAACACACCTCTAACCATCTGCTTTTGCAGTAGCCACAAGTTGGTTTAGTCTATTGGTATAACCATCTGACTACATCTGACTACTATATCTTATAGAGTGCTCATTCTTAACTAAGCATTTACACAATGAAATCCACACTAGTCTATTTTTTTTTAAAGATTTTATTTATTTATTTGACAGAGAGAGACACAGCGAGAGAGGGAATACAAGCAGGGGGAGTGGGAGAGGGAGAAGCAGGCTTCCCGCAGAGCAGGGAGCCAGAGGCGGGGCTGGATCCCAGGACCTGGAATCATGACCTGAGCCGAAGGCAGACGCTTAACGACTGAGCCAGCCAGGCGCCCCCACACTAGTCTATTATAAATTATTTTTCTATAACATCTTTTATATTAGTTTGAATATTATATTGAGTTTTTTAATCTATGTGTATGTAGATGGTATTCTTTAGATGTATGTAGATTGACTTTTATTTTGGAATCATAAAGGCAGCATTACAAGATAATTATTACAAAAAGAGGAGATGGCAGTGTCTGGAAGAGCACAGAGTTCTTCAATTGCATCAATAACCCCAGAGGAGAACACCTCTCCTGAGAACTTGGGTGGGTTCAAGAACTGCATGTTTTCAAGTGAAGAATAGTGATATTGACTAAAATTCAGGCATCTCACCATTCCCATTTCCACAGGGATTGTGAATAACAGGATAACAACCAACATTGGTCCCTCTGGAGCCAGAACCGAGGAGACCACAGGAACCAGAATAACTCTTTTTTTTTTTTTTTTAATTTATTTATTCATGACAGACAGAGAGAGAGAGAGAGAGAGAGGCAGAGGGAGAAGCAGGCTCCCAAGGAACAGGGAGCCCGATGCGGGACTCGATCCCAGGACCCTGAGATCATGACCTGAGCCGAAGGCAGACGCCCAACCATCTGAGCCACCCAGGCGCCCCAGAATAACTCTTAAGTACAGCTAGAGAAATGGAATAACCTTGCTGTCCTATCTAGTTTGTTAAACCAGAAAGCAAGAGATATGTCATGAGTCTGTAGATGAAGTGAAAGGCAAGAAGCCAGAGAGGCCAAGTACATGGAGGAGGGGCAGGGATGGAGACAGTTGCTGGTAGGGGAAGGATGAATGAGGAAGTTGGGCAGGGGATAGGGGAAAGAATATGGAGCTGTTTTGGCCACAGCACATCTTTATTATGTGGGCTAGGCTCCAGCGGGCCTGCTAGACTTGCATGCTTCTACTGAACACTGACTACTTGTTGCATGGCTTATTAAATGGGTCATCTAACATTTGAAAGAGAAGAAATTAAGACACCTGACTTCCTTAAGTTTCTATGCTCATGGGCCAGAAGATGGATGAAAACCATAAAAAAAATTGCCAATAAATAAACCATTATTTCTATTCTGGAATACTCTGTTACTTTTATCTTAGTTTATTTCTGCTGGTGACTGAATGAGTTCCTTCACAGACTCACTGAGAACATCAACACGGAATGACCCGTGATAACCAATTATGAGGAAATAAATGATTTCCAAGACTTCCTAAAGGGCTTCAGGCTACAGAGAGTTTGCAGGAGTGACATTAGTAATACTAAAAGTAATATCAACAACAAAAATAGAATGTGGAGTCTATAATGTAAAAACATTAGTTCCGTAGTCTAGTTTACTGTAAATTGTAAGACAAATTTGAAAGCAAGATTTGCTGAGGATGTGCAAAATAGATGTCTTGTGCCCAAAGAATAACACACTGATTCTGTCAAAGTGAGGAACTCTATCAGAGGAGAGTAGTATGAAAAATCATTCTGAAGGAGGAAATCAGAAAGGAGTTAGGAAGATATTTTATGCAGATGAGAAGTAGAGGTTTAATAAGGATATGAAATATAAAACAGGATGTAAGTTAGGTGGCTTTTTGAAACATTTTGTCTATGTCATTTTTGACACATCCAGCCTGTCACTCATCATGTCTGCCATCTTATTTTATACATATATGTACATATTTTATAAATTTATATATTCACACACGTTGTGAAATATAGAGAGATACAACTGGGGTACGAGCCCATAGTCAATCTAGTGAGGGACTCACCCTGATAATGCAGCAATAACAGCATAGACCAACGCCGGAGAAGCCTGGAGGCTACAAGGGAATCTTGGAAGGGCACCTATCCTAGTCCAGGATAGTCCCAGAGAGCTTCCCAGAAGAAACTGTGTCTAAGCTGAGATCCAAGAATGAGTTGAAATTTACTGGAGAAGGACAGGGATATTATGTCCTACAGAGGCGATAGCATTTAGAAAGGCCCAGAGAGAACAAAGACTCTTCAAAACCTAACAAGAAGTTCAACACGAGGAGATAAGTGGAGTGGACTGGAGAAATAGGCTACAAAGGTAAACTGGACCCAGATCATAGCAAGAACTTTTAAGAATTTACATATCCTAAGAGCAATGGCAAGACTTTAAAGCCTTAAGGAGGGGAGCAACATGACCAGATGAAAACCCCCTCTGGCTGCAGTGTGAAGAATAGAATAAAAGGAAATAAAACAGAACTGTATAATTTTAATATATTTATCTATTCAATTAACATATGTGGCTCATCTACAATTCCCCACTTTCTAACTTCCAGCTCTAACTGGCCGATGTGAACCCAATATATCACTGTACTTCAAGCATTGTTTTTTCAAAAGATATACCTATATGTCCTGATTAACATATTAGGGAAGAATGAAACAAGAGCTGTAGAGAATAAAATGAGAAGATTATAATCGATGGACTCTCTTGAAGGAACGAGAAAACAATTTTAAGTGCAAGATAAAAGGTTAGCTTCCCTAGTAGATCTAGAGCCTTAAAAAGTCTTGCATTTATAACACAGGTAACAAATAATTATAATTCAGAGCGACAAATAAAACACTTTAAATGGAATACTGGGAAAGCTTCATAGAGGAGGTGGAAATTTGTCTGGATTATTTTTTTTTTTAAAGATTTTATTTATTTGACAGAGAGAGACACAGCGAGAGAGGGAACACAAGCAGGGGGAGTGGGAGAGGGAGGAGCAGGCTTCCCGCTGAGCAGGGAGCCCGATGCGGGGCTCAATCCCAGGACCCTGGGATCATGACCTGAGCCGAAGGCAGACGCCCAATGACTGAGCCACCCAGGCGCCCCTGTCTGGATTATTTTTAAAGAATGAGCATGAGGACCTGGAATGAGACATGCAAGAGAACAGGGGCTACCACAGAACAGATTAAACAGCAAGACCAGGAATGAGTGTTAACACCAGTCTCGGGGCAAATAAATTTAGAGATGCAAGGTCCCTGGATTTACCCAGAAAAATCACTGTTAACGGCAAATGGAAGATAGAAAAGCAAAGGAATAGTGAAATTACCATGAGAGATATGGGGGTGGGGAAACAAAAGAAGAAAGCAATAAAATACGGATAGATAGGGTTTCAATAAACTGAGATTGGAGGAAAGTGGTGAAATATTTCAAGGGGAGGGATCCTCTTGAAAAAGGAGGGGCAAAAGACACAATAAGGATAAAGGGTAACTTCTGCTTGGAACTGTGGGCATAGTGCTGGACAATTGCTGGTCCCTGACTGTCCCCACTCATGGTATCCTGGATGGAAGAGCATTAAAGTCTTGGAACAGGAGGTGGAAGGACTCCAAGTTCTGATTTCGGAACTCTCACCTTGCTGAGACAGGTGGATAGATTAATGTCATGCAGGACTGAGGACAGGGAGACCAACCTGGTTTCAACAGCCCAAACACTACATGAAAAAGGCATCAATTTCATGGGTCTATGAATATGGGAAGGAGAGGAGAGGAGAGATACTATGTAGTGGGAGAAGGTGAGAGAGAAGAATCTGTCAATCCTTGGGCATGTGAGTTAAAAATGGGCCAGTTAGCCTTGCCCTACTGCAGAGACTGTGGGGATCGTGCCAAACCAATGAAAATGTCAGCATAGTAGATATTTGCATCTATTAGGAATGTCAATAGTACGTCACCAATCCTTATAATAAACAAGACACGTAGCATGGAGGCCCCATGAGATGGTACTTGTGGAAGGGGTGGGTAAGAAATGTTTTTCTTTGAATACTTGGCTTTGGTGCTGTTGAAAAGCAGAGCTAGAAAGCTAAGTTATTATTATTTGGCCAGAGATTTATTTATCTTTCTTATATGCAGTAATAGCTAACCATATTAACAGTTTTAAATAGCCTCAAACAGTTCAGTGATTCGGAGAAAAGCTAGTGAGTTCATACTAAGTAGGTCCATTGGTGTCTTGATATGAATTAGCACAGAAGTCCACAAACAAATCCTGTGTTTTTTCCACTTTCTCCATGATGGTTTCTAATAACTCTGCACATGCTCCTCCACCTTTTATCCCTGCTACACATTGGCCAAGGAGTATCCAAAGTAATACATACATTACAGGATTCTTTTCTGCATCCCTTGAAGCCTATGTAGAAAACTTACAGAGAAAAATAAGGAATAAGCAGATTTCAGGAATCTACTGGGTGGGAAGCTTTGAAACTTGGTTTGAGTACTAATTTTAAAAAAACAACTGAGAAGCCTGGCAAGTTTCTGAACAAGATAGCAAGAATTAAAATGGGATTTTAACATTTAATTATAGTTACTGTCATAAGGTAAATGGGGGAAAGACTGGAAAGATCTAGGGGAGCTTCCAAGAAGAAAGCTTCTATTTTAGTCTGTGGGGCTGTTGTAACAAATTACTACAAAATACCACAGTCTGAGTAGCTTATAAGCCACAGAAATTTATTGCTCACAATTCTGGAGGCTGGAGTCCGAGATCAGCGTGGTAGGGTGAGGGCTCTCTTCCAGGTACCAGAACTGTGGTATCCTCATATGGCAGAAGGGCTCTACCTTTTCCTGCCTTCAGACATCCGGGCTCCTGGTTCTCTAGCCTTTGGACTCCAGGACTTATACCAGTGGCCCCCTGGTTCTCAGGCCTTCAGACTCAGACTGAATTATGCCTCCAGCTTTTCTGGTTGTCCAGCTTGCACATGGAAGACTGAAGGACTTCTTGGCCTCCGTAGCCACACCAGCCAATTTCTATAATAAATCTCCTGTATCCCTATTGGTCCTGTTTCTCTGGAGATCCCTGACAAATACATTATCGTAGCAAATAAAATAGAAAATAGGTAGGGTTTCGGAATTTTTCTTGGTGCCCAAAAGAAAAGAAGGAAGGAAAAAAAAGGGTTATCAAAGATGTTTC
Organism: Neomonachus schauinslandi; assembly: GCF_002201575.2. Lineage (NCBI taxonomy): Eukaryota > Metazoa > Chordata > Mammalia > Carnivora > Phocidae > Neomonachus > Neomonachus schauinslandi. The sequence continues at coordinate 22,616,733 of NC_058410.1, read as the reverse complement.
AGATCAGGGGCGCCTGGGTGGCTCAGTCGTTACGTGTCTGCCTTCCGCTCAGGTTATGATCCCAGGGTCCTGGGATGGAGCCCCATGTCAGCTCCCTGCTCAGCGGGGAGTCTGCTTCTCCCTCTCCCACTCCCCCTGCTTGTGTTCCTTCTCTCACTTTGTCTCTCTCTGTCAAATAAGTAAATAAAATCTTTAAAAAAAAAAAAAAGATGTTTCAGATCAAGAGGTAGCATAATTTGAAGCTATGCCATGTAAAAGCATGAGGACCTGGAGTGAGAGATGCAGGAGAACAGGGGCTACCACAGAACAGATTAAACAGCAAGACCAGGAATGAGTGTTAACACCGGTCTCGGGGCAAATAAATTTAGAGATGCAAGGTCTCTGGATTTAACCAGAAGAAATCACTGTTAACGGCAAATGGAAGATAGTCAAAGGGAGGAAAAGCATTCAAGAAAAGCAAAGGAATAGTGAAATTACCACGAGAGATATGAAGGTGGGGAAACAAAAGAAGAAAGCAACAAAATATGCTGGAGCTCAGAAGATATTCAGAAGTATGTCAATAAGAGATAAGTTGAGTTTGAAAAGCATGAGAAAGGGCCAGAATCTCTCTGGTTGTTTTAGAACGCCTGCTACTTGTATTGCTCTATAAAGTATGACTTGTGGAGCCTGGAAATTGTTTTGAACATAGCATAATAGATGGGGGAGTGCACGGTCTCAGCACCCAGCACCTCTGTCCTGTCATCAATCCACAAGAAGGACAAAGGCAATGCCATGGATGCAAGGGAGGAGGAGAAGCTGATGGATGAGAGACATCACAGGTGAGACGGACACAGTAATGGGAATAATGATGAAAGAACAGAGGAAATAAGTGTGGGAGGGAATAAACATTTATTTCCTAAATGCTCATTTAGAGCATTATCTCGTTCAACCTTCACCAGAGCCCCGAGGAGCCCACATCACCGAATCACCTTCTTACGATTGAAGTAACAAGAGGTTAAATAATGTGTCCAAGACCACAGAGACCCAATGGATCTGAGACTGTATCCAGAACCTAATATCGCAACATTTGTCTTCCTGGGATGAGCAAATAGCATTCATAGGATAGAAGAAACAAAAGGAGAAAAGCTAAGGTGAAATTATTAAATAGAAGAAATCCTAGAAATGCGATTTTAAAACATGATGACAAGCCACCAGTCGTCAAAGTCAAGGGTGTCACTGGACTGCTATGGGAAATACCCCTGGACTACTAAGGAAATGGTAACTATTTAAGAAAACTTAATTTTCACGGGTGGAATGGTGGGAAGAGTCTTATATTGATCAACTGAGACATAGTATGAAAATTGTAAATGATGAAACAAATGCCATGTTTCCTCTGGCAGAAAAATATGGCCAGATTGTGGCAACAGTACAAGAATTATATGAAGGAGACCCCCCTGGAGAAGAATCATCTCCCCGCCCCATCCTTCTATCAGCCAGACTTTTCTCAGCAACTCTGATTTGGGGAAATAAAAACGGCAGGAAATTCAGCATTTGCTCTTGGCAACACTTGCCTTCTTTTTCGGCCACCCCCCACATTTCTTATTTGATCTATCCATTACATTATGTATCCACATCTCAGATCCTCAGTGGATATTTTCAAATAAAAAACCACTAGCTAGTAGTATAAGGGTATCTACCTCACAGGTGATTTTCTTAAGCACCGTGACTTTTACTCCACGTAGAATGAATAAATCAATAAAATGTAAAATGTGTCTTCCCTGGACACAGCATTTCTGAAAATTGTTTGTTTCATGAGAAATGCATGACAGATGGTATGAGTAGTGATGAGGCATTCAAAACAGTACAAAGTTTCCTACTGTTCTGTCAGATGTTTCCACTCTCTGTTCCATCCATTAAGTGCTGACTTATTTTTCCTCCACGAACTTCAGTTTGGCTTTTTAAAGATAAATAATGCTTTTGGTATTCATTTAAGATTTTCTTATACTATTACTGGAAACCTCCATCTGAAATGCAATTTTCACATGACACAGGAGAAGTGGTTGGAAGCATCTACTATAACTTCAATCATCAGAACCCATAAAGAGTATGGTACTCATTGGTCAAAGAGCATTCCTTAAATTACCTATGATCATTGAAATTATTCAATTCAGTGTGTAGGTCGCTGCATAAGTAATAGTTAAATACGTTTAGTTAAAGAAAAAGCTACTATAAAATTCCAAATGTCCAGTCAGTTATTAACAGTTTTTAAAAACAATACCCACAGAAAATTATATTACCTCAAGGATAATTAAATTAGGCTTATCCTATTCTATTGGGTAAACAGTGAATGTTAGTTTCCTTGAGGTCCACTCCATTTTCTGACTGCAAATGGGTAAATGCATACAACTGGAGTATATACACACTCACATGCATATGTGTGCACACACATACAACTTTCAACAAGATATTGTTTACTATGGTCCTACGTGACCCGGATATCCCAAGCTTACTCCACACTACTCTCTCATGCAGTTTGGGTTATTTCCTCTTTTGGAATCTTTTGAAGAATAATTTTGAATAAAAGAAAACTCGTAAGCATGTGGATAGTGATGTTTTAGATGGGCATTTCGGATGGCAAGTGTATCATGTTTTTATTCTGCCCACTGACTCAGATCCTTTATAGAATCAAGTGATTCAGCATATGTTGATCTATGGTCAAATTGAGATTTATATCACTTTATCAGAAAGACTATAATCTCTAATAAGAAACAAGAAAAAGGAAAGATATTTAAAAGAAAAACCCCAATTAAAGGCCAAAGACTTTTCAGCAAAACTGTATCTGCCGAAAAGTAGAAGAACATCTTCAAGGTTATTCTGGAAATAAATTGACTCTATTTGGCAACCTTCATCAAATGGAAAGTACTGCAACTCCTCCTGCCAGTTTTCTTGTGTGCAACTGACCAATGCTAAATAAGAAACAAACCCCAAACCCCTTTGCTTTAATTTTTTTGTCTGGCCAGCAAACCAACTTAACGAATTATTTTATTTTTATAGAAGAGATTTGCAAAGTAGATTGCCATCTGTAATTTTTTTTAACCCAGCACTCAGTAGCATAATTGGCTAAAATTTTGTTGTTGATAGAATCCTAATGATAATTACAAATGGAAGAGAAAACGGGGATATTGAAATCTGAGTGATTTGAAGCAGCATTTTTAAAGCCGTAGCAGAATAATTCTGCTATGTAGACTTGCCTTCTAGCTTCCTTTTCTCCCAGAATTCAGATTTGTGGCAAGCACAAGTGGGTATTTCAGCTTTATAGATTTAATTTTCATTACGGATTAATGGGGAGGGAGTTTGGGGGGGAAGAAGGGAGTGAGGGAGAGGGAGAGAGAAAGAAAAGCAGCTTGCAATTGGAGCATGCTGCATGGGGCCAGCAGTCCAGAGAAGACATCAAAATCACATTGTTCTGATTTCCAGGGTATGTGCTAAGCTAAGCTCTTAGGAGAAGAAAGAAAATGTGAGTTCTTTTTTTTCTGAAGTTCACTACCTATTTTCATACATCCATTTAAGAAATATGTATTGAGGGGCGCGTCGGTGGCTCAGTCTGTTAAGTGTCCGCCTTCAGCTCAGGTCATGATCTCAGGGTCCTGGGATCAATCCCCAGGGCAAGCTCCCTGCTCTGCGGGGAGTCTGCTTCTCCCTCTCCCCCCCCCCCCCCGCTTGTGCTCTCTCTCTCTCTCTCACTCATTCTTTTTCTCTCTCTTGGATAAAATCTTAAAAAAAGAAAGAAATATGTATTGAGTATTTAATGCCAATAATTACAAAGTTATTAGCCTGAAATAGCAATTTCATTACCAAAGGGTAAATACCATCATTGAAGAATGGCATTCTTGGGTTCTGACCCTTTGTTCTGATAGAAGGATTAAGTAAGATTCTGCTGAGACTAAATGCTGCCTTGGAGCAAGGGAGATAGGACCATCATTAATTATCTCTGACCATTTGTTTTGGTCAAATATGCTAGTTAGCATCAAGATTTAGCTCAGCCTCTCCATTCCCCCTTCAACCAGATGTTCAGCTCAAGTTGTAAAATGTCGACAAATTCAGATACAATCCTTACATATTTTCCATTCAATCAGGATTCCCACTGTCCTTAGAATGAAACACAAATGCTTCTCTAGGGCTGATAAAGTCTTCTACAGCCTATCCTCACTCATTTCATCTCTTACTACCCTCCTCCACTACTCTTCAGCCTCTCTGGTCTTATTGGTTTTCCCATAACATTCTGAGTTATTTTATTTTATTTTTATTATGTATTTATTTCTTTTCTACATGCGCTGTTCCCTCTATGTGAAATACTCTCAATTCAATCTTCATGGCTTAGCTCAAATGTTATTTCCCCAGAAACCGTCCCTGAGAAGCTTCCCTTGAGACCTTCCCTCACCTTTTTACTGACTAGCGCCTCACTCTGCTTTATTTTCTTCGTGGCACTTATCTTTACTTGAAAATACTTGTCTCTTTGTTTGTTCACTTGTTTGGTGCCCATCTTCTGTTGCTAAAGTGTAAGAAATATGAAAGCATGAACCTCACTTCTCTTCCCCATTGCTGTGTTTCCCGTGCCTCTGATGGTGTGTGCCACCTATTTGCTGAATAAGAGGAAGTTTAGGAAAAAATCCTTGATTGAGATCTCTGTTCACAAGTCCTCTGGTTATTGAAGCATCTTATCTCTTCTCTGTTTTTCAGGTCCTGACAGTTTAAGTCACTCAGTTCTTAGCTATTTTCCCAGATTTGGGGATCTAACTTTCGGTGCCTCTGTCCTCCGACCTTTGCTCATTTCCTTGGCACAAGCCCTGTGGCTGACTTTAATACTCCCTCTGCCGGATGCTCCCAGCCAGACCCGCATGGACCAACTTAATTTCTCACCATGGCTTCTAATGCCTGATGTAGCTATGGGAAGATAGAAGAAAAAGCCTGGATTTGAGTCTGAGTCTCGTGCCACTCTGCGAACTTTGGGCAAATCATTCAAAACATGAAACCTTTCTGCAGCAGTGTTTTCTGAGAGGCTGGGTGCGGGATGGAAGAGAGGGTGGGAAGGAGACTCAGGTGTTTGACTTGAGTAAACAGAGCTTTATTTACCCAAGTGGAGGTAACTGCTGGAGCAGGAGGCCTGGCTGGGGAAGAAGGGCACAGCTGCATTTGGGAGGTGTGAATTTCAAAACAGCAATTAGACATACAAACTTAGAAGGCAGCTGCTATGTAAGTCTAGATGTTAGGAGAGAGGTCTGGGCAAGAGGTACAGTTTTAGAATCTTTAACATACTGGAAGTATTTAATGCCTCAAGACTGCATGAGATCACCTACTGTCACCTACAGCAATGAAAGAAAGAAAGAAAGAAAGAAAGAAAGAAAGAAAGAAAGAAAGAAAGAAAGAAAGAAAGAAAGAAAGAAAGAAAGAAAGAAAGAAAAGAAAAGAAGGAAGGAAGGAAGGAAGGAAAGAAAGAAGAAGGAAAGAAAGAAGGAAGGAGAGAGGGAGGGAGGAGGGAAGGGAGGGGAGAAGGAAAGGAGGGAGGGAGGGAGGGAAGGAAGGAAAGGAGAGAGAAAGAAAGAAAGAAAGAGAGAAAGAAAGAAAGAAAGAAAGAAAGAAAGAGGAAAAAAAGAAAGGTAGCCTAAAGTCTGAGGCCTGGGCCTGCAAACATTTAGAAGCTGGTGCACTGAAGAGCAACCAGCAAATGAAAGGCCCATGAGGGAGAAGAAAATCCAAGAGAATGTAAAGAAATGATGAGTTTCCTCTAAAATTTATTTTATATATAACAACTTTAAAATATTTACTAAGTATACAATCAGTTCGAGTCACTTCAGGTCAACAAAATGAATCAGACCTGTCATGAATCCTGTCTTCAAGGTAACAATAGTCTGGTAGATGAATAGATGTCTACAGATTATTCAAATCCAAGGTAAAAAGTGATAAATGAGTCACAAATAATAATATAAGATTTAAAAAGTGTGGTTACTAAATGCAATGTAGTATCCTGGGTTGGATCCTGAAACAGAAAAGGATGTTAGTGGAAAAACCAGTGAAATCTGAATTAAGTCTGTAATTTAGTTAATAGTATTATACCTTTGTTAATTTCTTAGTTTGTACAAATATGCCATTGCGATTTAAGAGTTAATCTTCAGTGACACTGAGTGAGAGGTATACAGGCATTCTCTGCAATTTTTCTGAAAACCTAAAATCATTTTTTAAAAAACTTTATGAAAGCGTGCAGGCCTGTAGATGAGAAAGCCCCGACAGAGGAAGGCTACATTGGAAAAGCCTCCTAGAGCAGGTGTAGTTTATATTGACCAGAGAGCTAATGCAAAACTAAAGAGGAGGTATATTCTAAGCAGAGTGAAAACATTGACAAAGGCAAAGAGGTAGAGTCCTGACTAACCAGAAAATATCAAACAGCAATAGCTCTTCCACTAAGTGGTTTGAAGTGTAGTTTAGAACCATTTCCCTGCTAGACTCAGAAATGGGGGACCGATCACTACATTTGGGTTTTGCATCATGTCCCAAACTTCTCATCTATCCTTCAACCCAGTTCCCTCAGAAACTATCTGTCCCCATCTAGTGGGTCTTGCTTTCTTCCCTGATCCGTGATGGGGACACGTACCATATTGTTACAGCCACTCTGACCCAGCTCTTTTGACATGGGACTATTTTGACGTCACCTTACTCATGTTACAGTTTCAATCCAAACGCCCCTTAAAACAATGAAGTCTCTCTTTCTTTCTCAGGGACTCTTGAGCATTTTGTTGGAGGGGCTACTTGGTACTGACCCTTTGAGCCTTGAAGTAAAGCAGGGCCTGAAAAAACACTCAGTGTTGCAGGGGGGAGGCATTCAGGGTCTGGCCTCACTCTTCTAGTACCTCCTGTTTGTGTAAGGTGTGGCCATAATCCCCTTCTTTGGCTTTTCTGAATGGCTTCTTCACTGTGCTGGTAACTTAACCATTGTGTTGCCATAAACACGGAAGGAAGTGAAGTCATGTAGTTCACGGCCTGGAATAAAAGAAGTGCCTAATGACATTGGCATTATGCTCGAGAAGATGTTTCTTCCTCAGAGGAGAGGTAGTGTCTTATTCATCTCAGAACCCCCCATACCACAATGCTTTATGCCTGTCAAGTTGAATACTCCTAGGAAAAGATGAACAGCTTGTTGAGAGATCTTTCAATCACACTTGAGAACTGTGCTATATTGCTAGTCTTCATATAGAAATTGGAATGCTCAGCATTGTAGCTATCTTAGCATTAAAGGGCTCTCATTGAATAAATTTTACGTAAAGAAACTAAAGATCAAAGGGGTTAAGTGATTTGTTCAAGAGTATACAAGCTGGCCAGCAGCCCTGTTACTCTTGTATTTCCTATTTCACAGAAGGTAAGCCAACATATATTAAATATCTATTCTATGTCAGACTCTATCATGGGTACTTTCAAATAAATATTTTTAAACCGCAGGGTGCCTGGGTGGTTCAGTCAGTTAAACTCTTGATTTTGGCTCAAGTCATGATCTTGGGGTCATGGGATTGAGCCGGTCATCAGGCTCTTCACTGGGTGCAGAGTCTGCTCCAGATTCTCTCTCCCTCTCCCTCCCCCTGTTTATGCTCTCTCTCTCTCTAAGATAAATACATAAAGTCTTTTTTTTTAAATTCTTTTTAGAGATTTAAAATCAGCACAATCTTCAATCTGATCTTGGTATTTGGAAGCTACTTCCTGCATTTCACCCATTTCAGCCCTGACTACTGAATTGTATTTTAATTGTGAGCAGTTAGAGTTGAATGCCTTGGCCTTAGAATGGATAGTGGACCTAAATTTTAGCTTGCTGTCTAATCTAATTAAGTTCCTAAAGTCATGTGACAAGTTTCAGATTACCTTCTCTCTTTTCTTCATACCTGCTTTCTCTGCTATTCTATGACCGAGTAACTCAACATAAGATAACTCCTGTCATTGGGGTACCTGGTTAGCTCAGTTGGTTAAGTGTCTGACTCTTGGTTTGGGCTCAGGTCATGATCTCATGGGCCATAGTATCAAGCCCTGCTTTGGGCTCCATGCTCAAAGGGGAGTCTGCTTGAAAGATTCTTTTCCTTTGCCCCTACCCCCCCCAAATAAATAAATAAATCTTAAAAAAAAAAAAAAGATTCCCTTCCTCTGCCCCTCCCCCTTCTCTCAAATAAATAAATAAAATCTTTTAAAAATCATTTGTTTATTTGAGAGAGAGAGAGAGTGTGCACACGCACGAGAGCACAAGGTGGGGAGGGGCAGAGGGAGAAGCAGGCTCTCCGCTGAGCAGGGAGCCTGCCTGATGTGGGACTCCATCCCAGGACCGTGAGATCATGATCTGGGCTGAAGGCAGATGCTTAACTGACTGAGCCACACAGGTACCCCAATAAATAAATAAATCTTAAAAAAAAAAGACAACTCCTGTCACATTCAATGAATGATGCCATTCAGGTCAAAAACATTTGCTTCCTTCTAGGTGAAAATTGTACCTAATTCGGGTAAGATGTAGTGGCACGGTATGTGATAAGTGTGGCAATATATGGTAAAGGAGCAGCGCAATGCCCTAGGAATTTCAATGCAAAATTGTGTGATTCTGTGCTTCATTTCTACAATTAGAGGTAGGAATGTGTCATATACATATTTACCATACCATATATGTATAAGCTTGTCATACACATGACCTATATATATGTTTACCATAACTGAGTTTCATCTCATTTGTAAATATTAAAAAATATTTTAAAAACTCGACATATTAGTCACAGTATTGACATCATCAAAATGAGTCTGTATCGTTTCTATCATATTTAAAAATTAACGATATTTTATAAAAACCTGTATTTCTATTTAGACTTAATATGAAAGAGTACTTAGAGTTGAAACAGGGTAAAAATCTAAATACGGTGGAAAGCTATGACATAAATTGTTTCTGATAAAGCTTTATAGAATTTAGGGCTTGTCCTTTGTGTTCATCGGATTAATTGTTAATATAGAGTAATTTAATAATTATGGTCTTCCTTTTTTATATTTTAAGAAGCACATGAATGGTTTAGAGCATAGATCTCTTCTTTAGGTGAGCAGAGTATTGTTACATGCTCAGGTTATTCCATTTGATCAAGGTAAGACCTATTTGTTCAATATCTTCTCTTTCCTTCTGAAGAATTATGTTTTTTTCAATGAATTTAGTTACAAATATTTGTTTTATGCATGCTAATTTTCTATTCGCGTACCGCCATGCTTTTTGTTTGTCCTACTGGGTCCTCATATGGATGTTAGGGTAGATAGATGGATAGAGATTTTTATTGAAACTTGAGGCTTTCTAAGTTTCTTGAGAATGCCCTTTATTACTCTTCTGCATAACAATGTTATCCTTTGAACTGTGGGCAGCTTACAGAAGAAATAACTAAGGATATGAATAGAATAAGAAAACATTGTTTTTTAAAACCAATATTCAAAAATGCATGAATGTCTTCTATTGAATCACGTCACATATATTTGGGCTCCCAATATATCATAATTTCTTTTTTTTCCTTTTAGATTATTTATTTATTTATTTGACAGAGAGAGAGAGACAGTGAGATAGGGAACACAAGCAAGGAGAGTGGGAGAGGGACATGCAGGCTTCCCACCGAGCAGGGAGCCTGACGCGAGGCTCGATCCCAGGACCCTGGGACCATGTCCTGAGCCGAAGGCAGACACTTAACGACTGAGCCACCCAGGCACCCCACCAATATATCATAATTTCAAAGCAATTGCTTTACTATATTTCTTTCATAATTTGCCTACATGCAATGGTCTGCCTAATCTTTTGTTCCTGTAATGGTACGGGAGAAGTTCCTTAAATTCTGTGTTTTCAACAAAGATTCCTTTGACAAAATTGCCTCTTAAAAAGAAGCCACCTTCAATAAGGCAACCAATTAAATTCCCCATGAGGTCGAGACACGTGGAAATGCTCCCACCCCTGGCTGACTCCTGCCTTTCCTTTCTTTACACATTTTGTTCTTGTTGTTCATAAACATCTTCCCAAAACTATGCAGGCTTGCCAGGAGAAGACCTGATTCTCTTATGTTTAGTACAAACTCCCAGTTAGCACATTCCTTCTAGTCTTATTCCAAGAATGAAATTCCATGTATCTTCATTAAGTTGTTTCATGTTAATCCCTTCACTCACTGATTCATTTATTTTTCCAACAAATTTTTATTATCTGACTGAAATGTGTCAACCACGATATTTTAATCTAGACATGAAATAGGGATTAGAGAACTTTCCAGCCTTCATGGACTAATGGTGATACAGGTTTAGAAATAATCAAAATATAATGTGCGATAAATAAAAGTGTTAACTGTTACAGAAGTACAGAGGAGGAAGTAAGAAACTATATTTTGGGTGAACCAGGAGAAGCTTCCCAGAAGAGTTGGGTCATAAAAAGTGTGTAGGTGCCCATCAGGTGGAGAAGAAGAGCAGGAGAGGAATGACAGAGCCAGCAAGTCAGAAGAAGAATCTAGGCATTTTCTCAAGAAGGTATGCAAATGGCCAATAGGTACATGAATGAGAGGCTCAACATCACTAATCGTCAGGGAAATGCAAAGCAAAAACACAATGAGATATCACCTCATACCTGTTAGAATGGCTATTATCGAATAGATCAGAAATAAGTGTTAGCATTATATATTTGAAAGTTGCTGAGAGAGTAGAACTTAAATATCACCACATGCACACGAAACAGCAATTATGTTAGGGAATGGAGGTTTAACCAACCTATTGTGGTTATCATTTTGTAATATATACATGTATCAAATCATCACATTCTATACCTTAAACATATATATATTATATGTCAGTGATATTTCAATAAAGTTGGAAAGAAAAAAGAGAAGTGTCTAGAATAGAATTCAGCCAGATACTGGAAGGTCTATATCCCAATCATCTTGAGGACATGGGGGATTCCTAAAAGGTTTTCAAGCACAGATTGAAATAAATACACTTAACATCACAATTGCCTCTACATAATAAATATTGTTTTCCTTTTTCTGATACAGAATGTTTGTATGCTGTTTATTTAATTTGGCTATTGTTTTCTTTAGATATGACTTTATTGTCTTAGCAGCCAAAAATGGTCCAGAACCTTTTCTTGTTTAATTAACTCTTTCCCTCCAAGTGCCTAGTAAGTACTCATAAAATTCTGCATGATGATAGGAAAGCATTCCCTTCTTGGAAAAGAGTTTGGTTATTGGGCCATCAAGATGCAGCTCATCTTTATGCTTATTTAATGTAACTTTGACCTTGAGAGCATTTCAATGTTTTATTCATTATTTAGTTCATGAGCTTGATATGGTCTCAGTTCTTGTTTAGGTCCTGCCATTAGGAACTGAATCATAAAAGGGAAGCAGAAAGCCCTCTGCAGCCTATAAAACACAGAGGTCAGTCTGGGGAAAAACAGGTTTAGGAAATAGTGACTTTGTAAAACATAATTTAGCAAATCAAAAGAAAATAGTAGACCTTAATATGTAGTCTTCAATGGAGGAACAGAACTCAGATCTACCCTTCCACCACAAACAGCTGAAACAATGGACAAAATACATGAAACAACTGTGTCTAGATGTTTGGCAATAGGCACTGCAAATCTGTGATCCCTGATAAGTATTTTTTTGATCATACCCAGAGAAAGCCAGTATTGGGCTTTCCCACAGGCTGGACATTAATTCATAGCCAAGGCTGAGGGTAGCTCCTGGCCCCTCCCCAGTGGGAAATTCTACTTGGGAAATTGAGAGTAGCCTAGAGCACCTCCTCTAGCCTCAACAGGGGGCTTGAGATATAGCCCCACATGTTGTAGAGTCTTCCAGCCCCATCTAACCAGAGGGGCTGGTGTAAACACCTGGAAGCTGTGCAGCCCAGTGGTGCTGCAGCCAAAATGAGGGTACAAAGAGCCAATAGTTAGCAGGGCAAAACCAGTGGCCCTGTTTGGCCAGGGAACTTGCATTGTAGGTTGGATTGAATTAAGACAACAAAGAAGGAGTTTTACTGGTTTTAGAGCTGCTTCTCCCACTACACCTGAGCAGGGAATCTAATTTGTAGACCCATTTACTACTGAATACAGCCTTCGACCTGTCCAACCAGGGAAGTTAACCAGAGTCCATAGGAAGCTGCATAGCCCAGTCAATGGCCCTACATTCAGTGGTCCTTGAACAGAGAGCACAACCCATGGCCTCCCGTGTCTACAGAACAGAACCAGTGGCCTCGCCCAACCAGGAAATTCAATGTACACTCAGGCCTGTTTCAGGCCACCACCAAACAAGGAACTGTATTAGGCCCTGGACCCTCGCCTACTGCCCTGCCAATCCCACAGGGCAGGGATGCTAACTCATAGTCCTAGCCACTACTGAATATACCATTTTTTTTTTGTACAAATTGCCCCATATTTGGCCATTGGGATTTCCTTCAAACTGACTCCTCTATCCTTCTGACATATTCCCATCATTTTTGAGTATCTCCTTATTTTCTGGTCCCATAGAATATTCCAGACTTATCTCAAACTTTTTTTGGTCTCAGTCTTGGAATCAACCATTTATGTATGGAGCTCTGGTTTCTTTTATTAGGGATTAGTTTAATGTATAGTGAATGAAAATGAGAGCTCATATTCCACCACTTTAAGTCAATCCTAAAATATAAGTCTAGGAAACAGTATGAGTCATAGATCATAGTAGAAAGACAAGAAAAGACATGTGGAAGCGTGGGTTTTCATCAAGTGATCGGCTTTAAAACAAAAATGCTGTTGGCTTTCAGTTTTACCAGCTGAAACATATCTTGGTATTTTAGACACTATTAAACTTTTACTGGAGTCAGAAAGTGATGATGGAGGGTGGTGTTAAACTGCCCTGTGGGATTGCTGAGCTGCACCGAGCTTCAGACATGGGTCATAGGCAGGACCACAGAGCTGATGTTTGAGTCATCATAAAATTCTGGGCTTGGAGCACCGTGCACAGGAACTGAGTTTAGAGTCAGTGCATGAGCCACCTTGTTCCCCAAATGACTTGGTAGTAAGGGAATTGCTCACAATGCCCAGCTGAGCTCTGGCTGCAGTTCAACCACCTCTGCGAGGGAATCCAAAAGAGAATGTCGGCGTCTTTTGTGCTGAGAAATGGGATTGCAACACTAGAAGACATTTTCTGTCGGAATTTCTGTGAAAAGGGAAGTTCAGTCACAATTTTAAAGAAATGACTATCATTTGGCCCATTTCAAAGGGTAAACTCAGTTTTCAGAATGACTCTCCTGAATTTTTAATCACTCTTCAAACATCATTCCATATCTTTCAACACAAGAGTGAAAATTGATATGATTAGTATGTAACTGGAACCGTAACACTTGCCTAGTGCCCAAATCCTGAAGCTACTTAGGTAAAATTCCAGGCTTTTTTAAAAATGAAAAACCCTCAGAAAGTGTACACATTTTCCCACCCGAATTGGCATAAAGAGAGAGAGAGGGAGAGAGAGGGCACCAGCTTGACCTTTTTTCAGGAGTACGTTGTATGCATTTCTACATTTCTTTTTTTTTTTTAAAGATTTTATTTATTTATTTGACTCCATTTCTACATTTCTATATCTTTTCTCTAGTCTGTGTTTTTCTTCAACACTTTGATTTAAAAAAAATAGAACTGGAAAGAATCTCCTTCCATCCCAGCCCAGTGGGAGTTAAGCTAGACTTGCCGAGGATAAAGAACTCACCAGACCGCTGAATAGTGTTGATGGCAACTCCTTTTTCAAGTGGGAAAGCCTAGAAATCTATCAGGGGGATGAGAAGGTACTAATACGGGTCTCCTCCTGGGTTTTTCTCCCTGCGGCATGTCATTTCTACCTTAGAAAGTAGTCATCTGAGCCGTGCTTCTCATTCCACCCTAGAAGCTGGCCTTGAATTGCCTCAAGAAGTCAGGCAGTGGAGGAGTTCCCTCTCTGGAATGTTGAGCAAGTACATTTTTACCTGATACAGTAACCCTGGGTTCATCCTTGGCTCTGAAAGCTTCTCCTCCCACACGGTCTGCAAATCAACTTCTCCTCATCCCACTGTGCTTGTTTATGCCACTGCTTCATCTGATGATTTTTTGTAATGGTAACATCCGTTGCTTATCTGCCTTTAGGAGGTTGTAGTGATGAGTGAGGTAGTATGTGTTCAAATGAAAGGAAAGCACTTCAGCGGCACCCTTTGCTGGGGGCATAGTGTCGCAGAACACGTCATTTTCCCAGAATGCCTCAGATTTAATCAGGGAAAGTGTCCTTTTACATATAGGAAAACACAATTCCCAAAGAGTGAGGAGACTTAGTGGAAACACAGTTGAAGACGTAAATAATCCAAATTTAGAACTCAAATTTCCAGATTCCAAGGGCTATGTTTAAAACACCACCATCTCTCTCCTCCATGGAATGTGCAAGAAAGTTGTATTAACATACACGAGACCTTACTTCATAGTTACACAAAACTGCGGTTTTCTAGACTCTAAAAGACAAGACAGACAGCAGAATGCCTTTAACTAACAAGAAGTCTATGTGAAACCATTTACAAATAACTTTATACCCATTGACTTTACATTCATATTAGAGCCTAGTTCTAAGCATGGTTTTAAAATTTTGTAAACAATGTTTATTCCTTGCTGGCTTAAAAAGTAATACAGGATCAATGTATTGATCCTTCTTTGAAAATGCAGAAAAATGTGATATAAAAAATGTGAAACATAATGTAAATGTAATGTAAAAATATAAGCATCATGGTTAAAGATTACAATTTTGGTTAGTAAAATCCCCAAACATTTCTGTCCATATTAATGTAGTTATATTTGGGGGCACCTGAGTGGCTCAGTTGGTTAAGTATCCAACTCCTGATTTCAGCTCAGGTCATGATCTCAGGGTTGTGAGACGGAGCCCTGCGTTGAGCTCCATGCTGGATGTGGAGCCTGCGTAAGATTCTCTCTCTCCCTCTGCCTCTCTCTCTCCTTAAATAAATAAATAAATAAATAAATAAATAAATAAATAAATAAAATATTATTTTTTGCATTTTTATTTAGATATAATTGACATATACCATGTTAGCTTCAAGTATACAACATGATGACATATATATATATAGTGAAATGATCATCACAATAAGTCTAGTTAACATTCAACACCATGCATAGTTATACATATTTTTGTGTGATGAGCACTTTTGAGATCTAATCTCTTAGCAACTTTCAAATATGCAATACATTATTGTTAACTCTAGTAGTCACTATGCTGTACGTTACATCCCCACAACTGAGGTTTTTATAACCCAAAGTTTGTACCTGTTGACCACCTTTACCCATTTCACCCACCCTCTGCCTCTGACATGACAACCAGCAATCCGTTCTCTGTATATGTGACTTCAGCTTTTTGTTTTTTTGATTTTAGGGATGTTTTTTAGATTCCACATGTAAGTGATATTATCTGGTATTTGTCTTTCTCTGGCTGACTTATTTCTCTTAGCATAGTCCCCTCAAGGTCGATCCATGTTGTCACAAATGGCAGGATTTCCTTCTTTTTTATGGCTGAATAATATTCCATTGTATAGATATACCACAGCTGCTTTATCTGTTCATCCATTGATGAACACAGGCTGTTTCTGTATCTTGGCTATTGTAAATAATGCTGCAATCAACATGGAGTGTAGAAATCTCTTCAAGGGGCGCCTGGGTGGCTCAGTTGGTTAAGCGACTGCCTTCGGCTCAGGTCATGATCCTGGAGTCCCTGGATCGAGTCCCGCATCGGGCTCCCTGCTCGGCAGGGAGTCTGCTTCTCCCTCTGACCCTCCCCCCTCTCATGTGCTCTCTCTCATTCTCTCTCAAATAAATAAATAAAATCTTTAAAAAAAAAAAAAAGAAATCTCTTCAAGGTAGTGTTTTCATTTCCTCCAGTTAAATATCTAGTAGTGGAATTACTGGATCATATGATATTTCTTTTTTTAATTTTTTGAGGAACTTTCATACTATTTTCCATTGTAGCTGTACCAATTTGCATTCCCACTAACAGAGCACAAGGGCTCCATTTTCTCTACATCCTTGCCAATATTTACATCTTGTCTTATATATTTTTATGTTACATAATTACATTTATAATTATATAAATTATGTAAATTATATGATATACAATGGCATATATTATATTAAATTTTATAACATTGTATATATTAATATTTATTGATAATATAATAGTAATGTTTTATATTAATAAATTTTTCATTAAAACATCAGACAGTTCCTACTTCTTTGAAAAACTCCCTCTTAGACTGATCATGAAACTTTGCCTATGAACTTATACAACCTGAGTTTTAATGACTGTAAAGTAATTCTACTGGATGATTAGCCATAATTTATGTAAATATTATGCAATAATTGTGTAAATAACATTGTTGAGACATGAAGGAGTCCTTTTGAATATTATTAACAGTGGTCTAATTAATATTCATATATGATGCAAATCCATAACTTTTCCCTTAGAATAAATACATATAGGTGAAACATATGTATTAAAACTTAAAAGCTTTTATCACATATTGCTATACTGCCTCTAGAAGTAAGCAAGTTACTCAAGTTACACTCTTCCAGCTCAGTCTGTCTCCCTGTGTCTTTGTCGCGATCATTAGGATTCCAACCTGCTACATGAAACAAAAAGATCTGACCACAGACATTTTAAAAAGATGTCTATTTGTCTCAGGCCACAAAAAAACAAGGGTCAGGGCCTGCCTGATACTGGTGCTCAACATCCCCAAGGAGCCTGTCTTCTGATTTTCAGCTTCGCAAAGTAGCATTTGGTTTGCATTCTCTGTGTTGCAAAATCACTGCCCCACACTTGCCCATACTTGCGTTAGCATCGCTGGTCCAAAGCAGGAGAAAAGTCCCTAACTTTATTTTTGCGAGACTTCATCATTTGGAAAGGCCCTTCCTGGGGCATCTACCTACATTGCATAGTAGCACACCCCTCATTACCAGGGAGCCTGGGCGGGTGGGGTTATTTTAGCCTTTCAGTTTCTATAATAGGGAAAGGCAGGAAGAGGGGCTTCAAATGTCTTTGGGGTAGTCATCCTCAGGGCTTGCAACATATGCTGTGCCTATTTGAAGTTTTTTTTAAAATGTAATGCTAAAATTGCCCCAAAACCCATGGATCAAAATATACTCTCACCAACGATGTTGGAGAGTGTTAGCTGGTATTATTATTTGGTATTATTAATTAGAGAACTATTTTCAAATGTATCTCCTTTACCATTAACAACTTTTTTTGCCCAGTTATATTCTTTGCCTATATTTCTAATTGGGTATCTGTGATACATTTGTTGTTCATTTTATATGTACAATTTTGTACTATCTTTTTTCACTCAATCTTATTTCATATGCATTTTCCTATGCCATTATATGTTTTAAAAATTGACATTAAATACCTACTTAATATTATATCATATGACTATATCATCCTTTTATTTTTATCTTCCCCCAATTTTCCCTAACTTTTTACTCTCTTGAATGATTCTGTTCTGAATAGCTTTATGTGTAATTTTTGTCTGCATCTTGGATTATTAGGGTCCTATGAATATCAACTTCCATCTACTTTGATATTGTGGTCTAGTACCTTTTTAAAGTTTTTTAAACATTTTTAAAAACTATTTTTTAAATGATATTTTTATTCTGGAATAGTTTTAGACTTTTAGGAATGTTGTAAAGATAGTACAGAAGGTTCCCATAAACCCTGTATCCAGTTTCTCCAATTGTTAACACCTGACATTAGTAGCATACGTTTGTCACAACTAATAAGTAAGTATTGATACATTATTATTCACTAAAGCCCATACTTTATTGAGATAGCCTTAGATTTTACCTGTTGTCCTTTTTCTGCTCCAGATTCCCATCTAGGCTATCATTTAGCCATCATGTGTCCCTAGGATCCTCCAGATGGTGGCAGTTTATCAGCCTTCCCTTGTTTTTGATGACCTTGACTGTTTTGAGAAATACTGGTCAGGTATTTTGTTGAATCTTATTTAATTCGTACTGTTTTCCTCATCACTAGACAGACGTTATTAATAATTTTGGGGAGGAAGAACACAGAGGTAGAATACCATTTTATCACATCATATCAAGGGTACATGCTGTCAACGGGCTTATCACTGATGCTGTTAAGCTTGATCACTTGGCAGAGGTAATGTTCTTAAGGTTTCTCCATTGTGAGCTTATTCTTTCCACCCCTTTCCATATTGTACTCTTTGGAAGGAAGTCACTATGAGTAGCCCATACTTAAAGGGTGGAAATTATTCTCTACTTCCTTGAGGGGGCAGTATCTATACAAACTATTTGGAATTGTTCTGCCCGGGTTAGTTATTTATTCAATCATTTATTTATGTCACTATAAACTCATGGATATTTGTTATAGACTTTGGGCTATAATTCAATTCTACATTACATCTCTTCTTGTTCAAATTGTTTCAGCTTTGGCCATTGAAAGCTCTTCTATTGACTCCTATGTCCCTTTCGCATACCTTCACCTTTGGTTTTGGTGGTGCTGGTGATGGTGTTTGAGGGGGTTTTTTGTTTGTTTGTTATTTTGGTGTTTTGTTTTGTTTTTAGCACTTTTTTACTTCATGACACTACAAAATCCTCCAGACTCATTTTGTGTATTTCCTGCCCCAGTTCTAGAATCAGCCATTTCTCCATGGAACCTGGTTCCTTTTATTGGAGAATAGTATTAGAAACCAAGATCTGGACACTGGGTTTATTTAGTATTTATATCCTGTGGTCCTGGATATATTTTCTCCAATTTTAATTTGATTGCAATTAAATATATATATATAGTTAGATAGATGATAGATAGATAATGTACTATGTATATCACATCTTCAATTTAAGCCTATTCTTTGTGTCCTGTTCTTGGTAGAAATAAAGCATCTACGTTTCTTTTAATATTAATGTGAGTAAAGGGGATGCATGAGTATTTGCCTGAAGGACAGAGGCCTTTCACCCTTCCTGAGGTTACCCGAAATTCTCAGCCTCAGTCATGGTCACCCTTTCCAAGCTCTGTGAACTTGCACTGGAGGAACAAGAAGCCCCACTCTATCATTTTGCATCGCCTCGGCAAACCCAACCACAAAACAGTACTTCTATGCTATTTTATCTGCCTTTTTATTTCCCACTAAGTAGCCCCAAGATTATGCCTCTGAAAAATAAATTTTATATAGCAAAGTGGTAGTAGAGCAAAATATATGTGTGATTTGAAGCTCCATTTTGTACACTTCTGTTTTTAACACCATTTTTGGTGAAATGAAAAAACAAAAAGAGCAAATTTCAGAAATGTGAGGAGAGCCTATTCTTTTTTTTTTTTTTTTTTTTTCTTTAAATTTTTTTTTTAATGGATCTCAAAATTCTGTGACAGATTTTTGGTCAAGTTGTTTCCATTAAAAAGTACTGATTTGAAAAACTAATAACTTAAAACTGCCACACACACTCAAAAAAAAACATCGTAGGCATTATAGAGAGACAGAGATCATTGGCATCAGAGCTAAAATAAGTACAGAGAAGTAATGCAGTGGAGAATCCATCAATCACATTAACAGCAAATGACACAATAATCATTTATCTATTATCATACAAGTAAGTGTATCCAGTCTAGACTGCAGAAGCACTTAAACACAAAGGTGTCAATAATTATAAATAGAGAGTAACTATAACAATAATAAACATTAATTCTAAATACCTTCTAGGTTGTATTTATCAACATAGCTTATTTTAGGAAATGGTTATAGGAATTATGGTTCATGTTGGCTACTAAATCTGATTTGGGGAATTGGGTAAAAAAAATACATGTTCAGATTTTTCAAATAAAAAAAAACATTCATGGGGTGACTGGATGGCTCAGTTGGTTGAGTCTGCCTTAGGCTCAGGTCATGATCTCAGGGTCCTGGGAATAGAGCCCCACGTCAGGCTCTCTGCTCAGCGGGAAGTCTGCTTCTCCCTCTGTGCATGCATGCTCTCCCTTTCTCTCACTCTCTCTCTCAAATAAATAAATAAAATCTTTAAAAAAAACTTCACATTGGATAAAAAAGATTCCTAAATGAATAGAATTTTATATTTACATAACCAGTGGTTTAAGTATTTCCAAATATTTTTATTTCATTTTCAAATTTTTATTAATCAATTTCATGTCCAATAAAAAGAGCTAAAGCAAGTGGCTCACCTCGACCACATTTCCCAGTCATGACTTCCGTAGCCTTAAACAAGGAAAGATCACTGTTAAAGATGATCACTCTGATAATTTTGGCCAGTTAAATCACAACATATAGTGTGGAATTTAACACATACCTAGATAAAGTCAGAAACTGTCCCTAAATGGCCCTAAATTTTGTGTCATTCAAAGACTCAATCTCCCCCTTTCGTTGAGTTGTTTATTTAGAAGAGTATTTCATTAGCAGAGTGTGGCCAGTGACTCACAGTGAGACAGGACAGTTGGGGAGGAGCTGGGCCTGACAGAAGGGCCCACTGTGTCCACTGGGAAACCCAACCCAGGTTCTAAGGCTGACAGCTGGGCTCAGGCTCAGGGACATTTAGTCAGAGAATATTGACCAAGGACACCGTCCATGCCAGGAACCCTGGGGGCCGCCGGCGATCATTATCTTCGTCTAGGGAGTCCTTGGCACACATGCCAGAGGACTGGGGTGAGAGGGGGGATCCATGACACAAAATAGGAGTCTCAGTGTGGTGTGGTCCTCGCCACCAGAGCCCCAGATGTCCCTGGGGAAGCAAGGCCTTAAGCAACGGACTAGATTTCAGGGACAGGTTTCCAATATCCCGTAGTGCATTTGCCCAGAAAAATAACAAGTTCCTAGCTTCCTGAGGAGAACCAGGCAGGTGATTGAACAAAGATCTTGAATTGGATTAAGGCAGAAGCCCAGTTTCGAATCACAGGCACATAGCAAGAGGTGGGTTTGGGGATAAGACCTCCTTTTGAGAATATGGCACTGAAGGGAGACTGTGATTTGGGCATGAGTGTAGCAGTCAAAGGTCAGCAGGAGACACTTTATTTCTAAATCAACAAAGAGGAAAAGGGTCTTGGTCTCAGAAAACCTGTTTTTGGAACAGAGTACCATAGAAAGCCTCGGGACTTCAGGACTGACTTACTACCTCAGCAGCAGCCTTTGGTATGAGTTCAACTTAATAAAGATGGGAATCGAAGACTTCTGCCTACAGGACTGGAAGAGCTTCGGGCAGGGACCCGACTGTGGGGAATTGGGCAGGAGAGACGCTCAAATCAGCAGCCCTGACAACGAGCCGCAACCTGATATCCTGGATGGAATCCCAGGATGGAAAAAGGTCACTAGGTAAAAACAAAGGATGTCTGAATAAAGTATAAACTTCAGTCCATTCGAATGTATCAATTGTGTACTATTTGTTACAAATGTATCGTCCACTGTGAGATAGTAACAATAGGAAAATCTGGGTATAGGGTATCTAGAAATCCTCTGTACTACCCTGGAAACTTTTCTATAAAACTAAAACTATTCAAAAGTAAAATCTTATTTAAAAAGAAATTAGACTTCTCACCAGTTTTCTCTTCTTTTTCCTCTTTCTCTTGTAAACACTTTTCCTTATTCAATGAGAAAATAGCAATTCTAATTTATTTGATCTGAATGGACAACTCAAAATGTCTTTCAGTAATACATTTCTGCATATATTTTGTGTATATCATACACAAAAACTGACCCATTTGCATACATACTACTCTGTGTTAAGAATAAAGAACAACATATAGTGTGGCTTCAAATATAGTAACTAATTTGAAAACACACTTCTTATCAATTTGAAAAAGCACATTTTAAAAACAGTATCATCAAAAAAACAGAGTGAACTTGCTCTTGTCAATAAAAATTAGTTTTCAGATGAAAACTTGAAATCATTCTAAATTTAATTTACTCCCTCACTTCTTTTCCTTCTTTTCTTCTTTCCTCCCTTTCCTTTTGCTCTGCCCCCCCCCTTCAGTTCTTTCTTCCCATCATTCCCATTTCCTTTATTTTTCATTTTAATAGGTCTGAAGTCCTTACTTAGGTAGGTCTTCTTTGGATTCTTCCACATTCCAACATTACTTAACCCCCTGTAAGTAAGTTACCTGGTATTTTGTTGAAAACCTTCCATTTTATTTGATAACTATAGATATCTAGTTCATTCCCATCTGAATCATGAATTTTTCCTAGCATTGCTTTTTTAAAGATTTTTATTTATTTATTTGACAGAGAGAGAGAGACAGTGAGAGCAGGAACACAAGCAGGGGGAGTGGGAGAGGGAGAAGCAGGCTTCCTGCCGAGCAAGGAGCCCGATGTGGGACTCGATCCCAGGACCCCGGGATCATGACCTGAGCCGAAGGCAGACGCTTAACGACTGAGCCACCCAGGCGCCCCATAGTTCAATCCCATCTTTTGATAAAGCAGTTGAGGTTTAGGGTTTGAGGAGGCTGCCCAGGATGAGCTATGCTATTCCATGTGTTAATAAATAGCACCACTGGGCCTAAATCCAGTAGTCTGCCTCAGCCAAATGCACATTTTACTGCAGTGTTGCCTTCACTCTATAAAAATTTCTTTGTTTGCAGAGTTACTCTTGAAATTTCCCTTCCTATAAAAAGAAAAAAAGTTTGTGCCAATAACTATTTGCCTGGACTTGATCATCTATTGT
The DNA here is from genome assembly GCF_002201575.2 of Neomonachus schauinslandi. NCBI lineage: Eukaryota > Metazoa > Chordata > Mammalia > Carnivora > Phocidae > Neomonachus > Neomonachus schauinslandi. Next base: position 22,594,016 of record NC_058410.1, on the reverse strand, counting down.
TCCAGCAGGATGTTGTGAATCCTTTTACAGCTTAACTTTACTATCTCTTTAAAAGGCAATGCTGGGAAAAATTCATGATTCTCTTACTTAAATGAAAATGCCAGCTGGTTAATAATTTATAAAATAATTTTACTACCATATGGATTTCCCTCCCATCTAATCCCATTTTGCAAGTACATCTATGTGCTAAAATTTTAATAGTATAAACAGTGGTGTTGTTTTTTAAAATCGTCTCTCTGAAGAGTTATAAAGCTGTAAAGGAAATGAAATTTGTTAGCCTTGAAGGAGATGCCATAAGAATATACGGTTACTTGTAGGAACAGGCATGCTCGCTCATATATTCTAGACTATCCTTTATTTTGTGGCTGCAGTCTATTTGCTGCAATTTTCTCTAAGGAAATTTCTGCTTCTATCACAAGTGATCTGTGTTCCAAAAGAGCTACCCAAGTCAATTTCTAATACCCTCTCCATTTCCTACAAATCCATGTCCTGCTACATCTTTTCACTTCCTTAGAGCATCTGTTCTGTCCACCCAGCAGCTATGTCAGGTGGATTTCCTGACAGCAACTTCTCTCATCTTGGCTTTCAGTGATGGTTCCTGAAACAACGAAAGACTAGAGATGATTGAAGAATGGTTCAATAGGTCAGACTGTTGCTTTGGTGGGCATGAGTTCCTGATTTTGTTGACTGGGGGACCCTGCTATCATGCTTGGATTTGGCTTGGGGCTTGGTGACTCTCTGGCATCTCACCCTGGCATTCTGATGTGGGCAGAGCCCTTTGGACTCTCCATCAATCAGCACAGTAGATAATCCTAGAGAAATCAGTGGAGAAGGGAGAGTAAAAATCTTTGTGAAACCTATCCCATTCCAGGTAATTAGGAGTAGCCTAAGTAATTTTCTTTCAAAAGTTCTTCTCTTTAGGCGTTTAAGTCAGAGGTAAGGTAAACACAAGTTTACCTTTGAATTCCGATTTATACCATAAATTCTTAATTTTCATTTTTCTTTGTTTTATATTTTCTAATATAATAGCATAGGCACTATTGAAAAAATTATTCAAAAGGAAGAAAATAAATGATGAAAATATCCACCCCCTCTCTCAGAGAAAACCACTGATCACATTTGGTAGATATCCTTCCAGCCTTTTTACTGTGTTTATGCAAAAATGTATGTAAACATACATACTACCAAAAATACATCATACAGTGTGTGTGTGTGTGTGTGTGACTTGCACTTGCTTTTTTACTCAACAATGTGCATTGGGCATCTTTCTGTATCAATACACACAGTCATCACATTCTTTCTAATAACTGTGTAGTGTGCCACTCCATTAATGGAGGTATAATAATTCGCTTGACCAGTCCCTCAATCATGGACATTTGGATTATGTTTATGTTTTTATTGAAGGTAACATTATTATACATATGTCTATGATTACTTGAGGCAATATTTCTGCAGGGTCAATTCCTGAAAGAAAAATTACTAGGAAAAAATATTATTTCAATTTATACTTCCAGCAGAAATGTATGAAAATCTCTATTTCCCTATGGTCAGTTTTTTTTTATCCTTTTTAGTCTTTACCAGTGTTAAGTGAAATTTACTCCATAAAAGTTTAAATCATTCAAAGAAATAAAGAAAGTATTAGTCTACAAAAGGAAGACAATAACTGTAAATCAAGAACAAGTGAATATGGGAAAGAAACTAATTAAAATCCTAAAAGTAAAAAATACATGGTTGTTGAAATAAGAAAAACAATACAGGAGTTAATAGTAGATTGGACACAACATAAGAATAAACAAGTGAATTGAAAGATAGATTTGAGGAGATAATTGAATTCAGCACAGAGGGATAAAGAGATACAAAATGTGGAAGTGAATTTAGGGGGCTTGAAGGGCTGATGGAGGAGTTTTACTATAGGAGCCTCTAAAGAAGAGAATAAAGAGAATTAAGGAAAGGAAATATTCAACAGGTTATATAAACAGTACCTGATAAATTTCTAGAATTGAATAAATATTGAAAATGCCCAAGTATTTAAATATACATCCATATCTAGATACACAACATCATGCATAACATCAATTACAGAAAACAAAACAAAACAAAAAAGGCTTCAAGCTATCAAGGAGAAGGTAAAGATTACCCATAAGAAATGAAAGGCAGACCAACAACAGATTTCTCATTGGCTTCAATTAATAGTGGTAGACAATGGTAAAATATATTCAAAATACTAAAGAAAGTTTACCTTCAATGTATAATCTAATCCCAATAAATATTACTCAAGATTTATTACAAAACATATTTTCTGAGCCATTTAAAAATGAAGAGAATTTATTTTCAACCTGTGCTCATTTAAAGAATTATTAAAAATATAGTTCCTCAAAAAGTATCAATACTGAAAGAAGGAATATGATGCAAGAAATAACAGAATGTACAAGAATCAGAAATATCTATTAGCAAATCTAAATCATCATTCACTAAATCATAATAGAATTAGTTTTATGTTCAAAACAAGGTGGAAATAAAATGCCAATAATGTCATGAAACATGGGATGAAGGAAGGTCAAAGGGAAGCTAGAGTGTTAAGGTCCTCAAGCTGTTCAAAACCAAAACAGAGCTATTGCCTTATCTTATACTTCATGAGAAAATCATAAGAATAGATATATATGTTAAATTTCAAATGTGAGCACTCAAACCATAAAAATAAAACATACAAATTTCAAAACAGTCAAGAAAATAAAGGGAGGGGTTATCAGGAAACAAAATCAAATGGAAAACTTAATCCATTTTTGTCACATGTATGTGGCAATGGGTGTAAGCAGCAGAATAAATAGAACTACTCACATTTACAAACAGAGACACTCATTTGATATTTTTAAGGTTTATTCGAACATTGGGAAAAACGATTAATAAATATCATCTAATATATCTGTATAGAATCCTTCTCTTACATGAAAAAAAATTCTCAATCACACATTGAACATTTACCAACATTCAGATGTCACCAGAGAAATGTCATCATAAGAATCATCATAACAGAAAACACGGCATCTTTGCACCATGCACTGAAATTAGAAATCGACATACCACATCATGTAGGATACCAGCTAAAGGTAAAGAGAAATTTATTTCAGAATACAAACTATTGGAAACAAATTGGGTAAACATTCAACTCAGTTATAAGAGAAAACAATACACCTAAAGGTTGCATAACTAAGAAAATAAGTGTAAAGATACAAAAAATGACTAAAAAAAATTAGCTTTTAAAAATATTAATAAGTAAGATAAACTTCCAGTAGGGCTGATTAAGAAGAAAAAGAAATCACAATGAAATGATATTAGAAATGACACATAAGCACAGATTTGGTAGAGAATTAATAAATCATGAGCTAACATATCAATAACTTTATGCTAATGATTTTGAAATATTAGTGATTTTGAAATATAAATGGACAAGTTTATTTAAAATGTACTTCATGAAAATAAACCAAATAGAAATACAAAATTTGAGCAATTATTTAAAAAATTGAACTTTTAGGGGCGCCTGGGTGGCTCAGTCAGTTAAGCGTCTGCCTTTCGCTCAGGTCATGATCCAGGGTCCTCGGATCCAGGCCCACATGTTCCTTGTTCAGCGGGGAGCCTGCTTCCTCCTTCCTCTCTGCTTGTGCTCTCTCTCTTTGTAGCTATCTCTCAAATAAATAAATAAAACCTTAAAAAACATTGAACTTTTAGTCAGAATAATCTTTGACCACCCATTGCACAAGAGGCTCTATTCCCCATTTTGCAAGTTTTTAACAAGCCATCAAGAAATAGGTAATCTTTATTTTATGCCAAATATATAAAAACAAAATTAGAGTAAGAGAGAAAACTACCCAGCTCATTTTCTAATCTTAATACTAAATTCGATCACAGAACTGCAAATGCAATGTGAGGCCAAGCTCACTTATGCACATGGAAACAGAAGTTCAAAGTAAATATTAGCAGATTTTGCCAGAGTTTATGTAAGTTTATAGGTCTTTTTAAACTTTTCAAGTGATACTATTTGTTTTTTTTTCTTCTTTGCTACTAGGTTGAAAGTTTATTTTAAATTTTTCTTTCCTAATAAATGCGTTTAAGGATAAACATACTCTTCTGAGTACTCAGTAACACTTGGGAATGGGGGTTCCATATCTAGGGCACACTGGCCCATGCAACCTGGGCGCTGCTCCCACCTGCAGGTTGCTGCCTGCCCTGTGGGACCTAGGGGCATACAGAGGGTTTGACTCGCCTGGTTTCTCTTGCTGAATTACCCCAATTAATCTCCCAATCCAATGCTGTTGATGCCTTCCTGACTACTGCATCTGCCTACACAGGGCATGAAAAACTCTTTTAAAAAAGCTTTTCTGTATGCATTTGGACCATATTCTTCAGTTAACTTTTTTTTTCCATCTTTCAGTTATTCAATATAGCTTCTGATCCACTGAGGCACCTTTTTAAATCTTCCAGGAATGGGGGCGCCTTTTTGGCTCAGTCATTAAGCATCTGTCTTTGGCTCAGGTCATGATCCCGGGGTCCTGGGATCGAGCCCTGCATCGAGCCCTGCATCGAGCCCTGCATCGGGCTCCCTCCTCGGCAGGAAGCCTGCTTCTCCCTCTCCCACTACCCCTGGTTGTGTTCTATTTCCTCTCTCGCTGTGTCTCTCTCTGTCAAATAAATAAATAAATAAAATCTTTAAATCTTTCCAGGAAGGTTCTAGATTTACTCACTAGTTTTATATTTTTAGGGAACTTCTAAGGATTTGGGATGATAGGGGAAAGCTATAGCATTCAGTATGCTTTACTTTTTGTGATAAACTTTGTCATCTAGTGATGAGTTTTATACTCTTGCATTTTACATTTAGGTATATGTTCCAATTTGAGTTAATTTTTGTGAAAGATGTAAAGTCTGTGTCTAGGTTTATTTTCTTCCCCATGTGGACAACAAGTTTTTCCAGCATCCGTTGTTGAAAAGATAATCCTTTCCCTATTGAATTACCTTTGCTCTTTTGTCAAAGATCAGTTGACTGTGTTTGTGTAGGTTTATTCTGCTCCCTTGATCTATTCGTCTATTCTTTCTCCAAAACTACAATGTCTTGATGACTGCAGCTTTATAGTAGGTCTTGAAGTCAGGTAGTATCAGTCCTCCAACTTTGTTTTGTTTATGTTGGCTATTGTAGTTCTTTTGCCTTTCCATATAAGCTTTCCAAAATAACTTGCTATTTGACTGGGATTGCATTGACTAGACATATAATGTTGGGAAGAACTGACATCTTAACAATATTGAGTCTTCCTGTTTGTAAGCATGGGATATCCATTTATGTAGATATTCTTTTCTTTCTTTCATCAGAATTTTGCAATTTTCCTCATATAGATCTTGTACATATTTTGTTAGATTTACATCTAAGTATTTCATTTTTGTTGCTAATGTGAACAGTGTTTTATTTTTTACTTTCAAATTCCAGCTTTTGTTGCTGTTATGTAGAAAGAGAATAAGCTTTTGCATATTGACCTTGCATTCTGAAAAGTTGTTATAATCATTTATTAGTTCCAGGAGTTTTTTTGATTTATACTTTGGGATTTTCTACATGAACAATTCAATATCATCTGTGAACAAAGACTGCTTTATTTCTTCCTTCCTGGTCTATATACTTTTATTTCCTTGTCTTGTCTTATTGCATTAACCAGGGCTTTCTGTACAATGTTGAATAGGAATGATGAGAGAGAACATCCTTGTCTTGTTCTTGATCTGAAGGAGGAAACATTTAGTTTCTCACCATTACATATAATGCTAACTGAAGGGTTTTTTTTTTTAAATGTTCTTTAATAAATTCAGGAATTTCCCCTATATTCCTAGTTTGCTAAGATTCTTTAGAATGGGTGGGTGTTGGATTTTGTCAAATGCTTTTCCTTGAATCTATTGATCTGATCATATGATTTTTATCTTTAGCCTGTTGATGTGTGGATTACATTAATAGATTTTTGAATGTTGAGCAAAACTTGCATACCTAGCACAAATCCTACATGGTCATCTTGCATAATTTTTTACACATTATTAAATTTGATTTGCTAATATTTTGTTGAAGATTTTTAGATCTGTATTCATGAGAGATACCAGTCTGCAGTTTCCCCTGATGTAACTATAAACTTTAATCAGTAATCATCATCAATTTTAATGAATGTACCACACTAAAGCAAGATATTAATAATAGGGGAAACTGTGTGTCAGGGAGAGAAGGAGTATTTGGCGATTTCCTATACTTTCTGCTCAATTTTTCTGTACACCTAAAACTGTTTTTGTAAATAATAAAATCTATTAATTTAAATAAAATAAAAAGGAAAGAAAAAATTGCCCTAAGGAGAGTTTTAGATCCAGCTCTGCCAGTAACTAACTTTAGGCAAGTCATTTAAATTTCTGGGCCTGTTTCATCATCTATACTATAAAGGGCCTGGAATAGTCAATCTTTAAGTTTTCCTCTAAATAGAAGAGTCTATCTTTCTGTGACTGTCAATATAAAGATGTCTGGCCTCCAATAAATATTAAGGTAGAAGAGCAGAGTATTTTGAAAGAAAATAATCCATCAATTTAAGCAAAACTTAAAGGAACATCATTACACAATTCCGGAAAATAAAATTGCACTGAATAGAATTAATTGGATGAATCTGGTAATCAGATGTAGTTTATGTGAAAGGAATAATGGAGAAACGGAGCATAAACAGGTAGTGATGAAGCATTTATTTCAAGAAGATAGAGCTCAGGTTTGTGGAAGATAACTTCAGGTGCCTCCAGTGCCCTGAAATCAATGATATGATCAAATGATAACAAAAAGACTGTCAATAATGGAAGTTTCATGAAGGCTATTATAAAGTGGTTTGCAGGCTTGTGGAACCCTTATCGCAAATTTTCTCATCCTTATGAATTGGACAATGATGTCGCCAAAGATGCTGAAATACAGATGTTGTTTCTGCCCAATATGCTCCTGTCAGATATCAGCATGAGTGCAGTAGGCAGCCGCCTCGGGGCAGGGGGTGGGGCAAACTGTAAACTATGAGGAAACACAACCCAAGTCACATGGCTCAATAGTAGCAGAAGGGGAATTAGACCCTGGGATGGGATATGCACTGACTGGCATCATTGGGCAGCATGATGTAATGATGAAGAACCCCCAAAACCCCGTTTTCTATCCCAGCACTGCCATTTACTGGCTGTGTGATCCTGGGCAGATTAATTTTCTCTATGCCTCCATTTTCTCTTAATTAAAATGGGGATTATAATCATAACCATCCTTTTTTTTTTTAAAGAATTTTTATTTATTTGACAGAGAGAGAGAGAGAGCACAAGCAGGGGGAGCAGCAGAGGGAGAGGGAGAAACAGGCTCCCCGCTGAGCAAGGAGCCAGACGTGGGGCTTGATCCCAGGACCCTGGGAACATGACCTGAGCCAAAGGCAGTCACTTAACCAACTGAGCCACCAGGTGCCCCAATAGTAACCATCCTTAGTGAGGAGAAAATGAGTTAATATTTGTCAAGTGCTTAGATCAGAGCCTGACCCACAGTGTTGTATGAGTGTTTATTAAATAAAAACATACCTAAATTTGAATCCTGATCTTAGTACTATCCTACTACACTACTATCCTGTGATTCAGCACTTTTTAAAGCATGCCAAGAAATAACCCCAATTACCTCTCTGCACCATGCTTTAGCTGCATGTAAGGGAACACCCTACTCTATCACTTGAGACAGATAGGGAGCTATTTTTCTCACCTCACAAAAAGCCTGCAGGGAGGGAGGCTGCTGTTGGCATTGGTTCATTAGGTTATGGATGTCAGGGCCAATATCCCTGGTTATTTCTCTCTTACTGAGAAGATGGCTACCCAAGTTCTTATCATCATATCACAGTGAAACAGGAAAAAAGGACTAAGGAAAGGCTGTGCTAGCGAAATATTTCTTGGGAGGCCTTCAGGCAGTTTCCAGCTTTACTCAGAATCATGGCTTGGCTTAACAGATCATTGTGTTCACAGGTAACCTTCCAAACATCCTTATGGGTGTCCTATATGCTTCTGTGTTCAGAGTCCAGCTGTCAGGGATGTGAACAATTCACCTGCTAATTTTGATACATGAACTTTTGAGAGTGAAAGTGAATGCTCAGTTCCTGGGGCTAGGTGTCAGAACTAGCCTTAGCTCCAACAGGCCTGCATGGCTACCAAGGTATTCCCTCGGGACAAGGGAAGCAAAAGTTCTCTCTGTTCTCGGTTGGCCAACTTGACAGATAATGTAATATGGCTTCTGGCACTTGGCAGGATGGCTTGATGCTGCCATCTCTCACGGCAAATCCTATGTTTTCTGAAAACAAAATGATGGTGTTTGGTTTAATTTTATCAAACTCTTTTGTGCTGGATGTTTATTATACTAGCTTCCAAACTGGACTTTTAACTAGCTCTGAGGATAACTAACACAGAAGGTCAATAAATGGACTGCTCTTAATTCTGGGAAAAGGTTGCTTTATATGGTAAGAAGTAGCGACCCATCCCACCATCCCTGCATTCCACATTTCTGTAATATTGCCTGACTGCAGAGACTACCAGTTCCCCAAATGTCTTGCCTTTTGTGGACAAAGAGTCTGGGACCCAAGGGGATAGTTTAATTAACTGCTTCACATAATCTCAAACTATTGGGAAATAGGCTTTCCATCTTACAAAAGGGAGAGAATGTTCTCTGACAGCTGCATCCCCAGTGAATTGGCCGCTTCCATGTGAAGGGCATCTTAGGGCAATCCCCTGCTGGCAGGGTGATGGTAATTGTCCCAGCGATGCTCCTGAGCTGCCCCATCAAAAGATGCTATGATTGCCATTTAGTATAATGTGAAAGAGCTTCCTAGATGGCAAGTATTTGCAAATATATGGATTATTAGGAAATTTCTGTCAGAGCTTGGCCTTGAGAGATGAATAGACGCTCAACAGATGGAGAAAGTAGTATGAATCATTGGTACCCAAGGGGCATAGAAGAGTAAAAATAAATGCTGAGTTTTGGGGGAAGATAAGTATTCCTATGATAATGAAATACATACTATTTTAAAAGGTATAGTCATGGAAGTTGAAACACTAAGTTAAGGTCAGATAAACTATGGAAGACATTGAACAGCATTATAAGGAAGTGAGATTTCCTGTAGGCCGTGGGGAAATCACTGACTATTTCTGACGAGAGGGAGTGATGTAATCTGACCCACGGTTTCAGAGAGATAATTCTAGTGGCAGTGATAAGGGTGCTGTTGAGATGCAATGATAGAGGCAAAAGTTACAGAGTTTATTCAAGAAGGCAATAGCAGTAGAAATAGAAATGAAGGCTCAGAGCTGACAAATGTGGCAGAGAAAAAATATTCCTGGAAGTTAACTATTGGTTGGATGTTGTGGTAGAAACTGGTAGTGGTCTCCCAATATCTGTTTTCTTCCCTGTCTTAGATTCCTAGGGATGGCATTAACAAAATACCACAAACAGGATGGCTTAAACAGCAGAAATTTGTTGTCTCACAGCTCTGAAGGCTAGAAATCAAGGCATCAGCATGGTTCGTTCTTCCTAAGGCTTGTGAGGGAGAACCTGTTCCAAGCTCTGCCTAGCGTCTGGGGACAGTTTGCAATCCTTGGTCATTCCTTGGCTTGTCGTGAACCTGATCTCTGCCTCCCTTTTCACATGGCATTCTCCCTGTGTGATTCTGTCTTCTTATAAGGAGACTAGTTGTATTGGCTTAAGGATCTCCCCTCTGCCAGTATGACATCATCTTAACCAATTGCATCCGCAATGACCCTATCCAAATAAGACCACTTCCTGAGGTAGTGGGGATTTTAACTTCAACATACCTTTTTGCAGGGGACACAATTCAACCCATAACATCCCCCTGCCACACTAAAAGAGCCCTGATTTGGGGCTGGGCATATGGCCACCCAGAATGGAGGCTGCGTTCACTAGCTGCGGCCATGTGGAAGAGTGCCGGCTAATGAGGCGAGGGTGGAATCGTGTGGCATCTTCTTCTATAAACCTTCCTTAAGGGACAGTGCGCACTGTACACGGGATGCTCTTTTCACCCATCTTCATATTTTCCTTCATCCTGCTTCAAGGAATAGAGTTGTCAATTACAGCCAAAGTAGCCTTAACTTTTATAGATGATGAGTAGTAGTGGGCGACAGTGTTGGTTTTTTTGTTTTTTTGGACACCCTGGGTAAAATATTAACATGGAACTCTTGCAAAATGATAATTCCAAAGTCCCTACCTACAACTGACTCTAGCACACAGATGTGTGTGTGTGTGTTTGGGCACTCAAATTTTTAAAAATTTGAATTGCAATGCATTTAGTTAGGCATTTACTATGGTTTTTAAAAGACCAAATTATGCACTATAACCTTTCAACTAGCTTTACTTAATTATGATACATGCCTGGCCTCTGAAGGATTTAAGCTTAAGACCACTGAGATATCTTTAAATATCTGCTTAATATTTATCTAGAATAGAGGCTGAAGGCTATGGGGAAGAAAGCCCCCCTTAGCTCTATGACACAGAATAATTGAGTTCTAGTTCCAAACTCCTATATATAGTTCATTCAGCAAACAAAAAGCTATGTAATTACCCTGATACCATCAGGGAGAAGAATTTTAGCAGTGATTTACTGTTATTCTAGATAGCTGTAGGTCTCTCTCCCTTGTCCTCCTATCCACCTAAGTTGGTTCTGAAAATATTTCTTCTAACAACACACAGTCCCCTCCCTGAGAATTCTGGTGAGTGAATACCCTTCAGCTTGCCATACTTCCAGAGATATTTTAGCACCATTAAGAGACTGGCACCTCTAAGCCATCCGGCTCCATCCTGATGTTTCTAATATAGCACACTGGCGCTGTACCCAGAGAATAAGAACACTTCTGAAGAGCTAGTTTTGAGAAGGAAATAATGAGTATAATGAGTACATGTAGAATTCGAATCGCCAGTAAGTCATCCATGTGAATTGTTCAGAGCAGGAAGACCACATCCTATGTCCTAAAGAGGGACTGTTTTTTTTTTTATGTATTTATGTATGTATGCATATATTTTTATTAAATTTTTAAAAAGATTTATTTATTTATTTATTTATTTATTTATTTTAGAGAGAGAGCGTGCACATGCATGCACATGGGAGTGGGGGTGGGGCAGAGGGGGAGAGAGGATCTTGAGCAGACTCCCCGCTGAGGGAGGAGCCCCATACGGGGCTTGATCCCACAACCCTGAGATCATGACCTGAGCCGAAATCAAGAGTCTGACGCCCAACTGACTGAGCCACCCACGTGCCCCTGAAGAGGATTGTCAAAGTGGATTTATGGCAAGTCCTGCGGGACGTGCTGGATCTGGATACATGCACACAGAGCTCTGTCCCGAGCTGGAGGACTCTCATCGACACAGGCACTGGCAGACTTCAGGCAGTCAGGGGGATGTTTCAGGTCTGTATGTGATCTAGCTGGTGACTTGGGTGTAATCTCAATACCACTTTTTCTAAAGCTTTTCAGTGACTTTCCATAGAATCCCTGGTTTTTAGCAATCTCATAATTTAGTAGAGTTCTCTATAGCAAATACAGTCCATTTTTAAGTCTGTGAAAACTGCTGCAACCAGCAACATCAGCTGGTGCCTGCTTCTCAATTAGCCTGTAAATAACTACTCTTTCTGGTTTATAGCAAAAAACCTGACTGGTGAAATGCATTGGCACTGTGTTTCATAGCTAAGGGAATTTTAAAAATCTGTAATGAGCATCAATTGCTGGGAAAAAAAGAATGATTTTTACCCACTTCTTTTACTTCAATCTTAATCTTTCCCAACTGCCCTCTAGGGCAAAAGAGCTCTCTTTGGTACCTCAGTTCAGACAAACACGTGTAAAGAAACATACACATTAGATTATAAAAGGGTGGTTTCTTAAATGGTTTTAAGCTATAAATAATCCTTAAAAATGACTTTCTCAATTCAAAATGCAGACATTGCACTGTATTTATAATGACAAAAAAAAAATGGAAACAACCTAAATGTCCAAAACCAGAGAAAAGTTTAAGAAAAATATGATATGTTCATACTACATCATGCTATGCAATCATTAAGCATGATTTTATAGAGTTTTAAATAGTAAGAGAATATTCTTATTAAATAAAAGTCGGCTTGATGCAAATTGTTACACAGTATGTCACAAGTAGCTATGTATGTATTGTAAAGAGACTGTCTGGTATGTGCTGAAATGTTTGTAGTGTTTTTCCTGGTTGATGAGAGCAGGGGTGATTTTTTTTTTAATTTTCCTTTTTTAATATCATACATATGCTACTTTTTTTTTTAAAGATTTTACTTATTTGATAGAGATAGACACAGCGAGAGAGGGAACACAAGCAGGGCGAGTGGGAGAGGAAGAAGCAGGCTTCCTGCTGAGCAGGGAGTCCGATGTGGGGCTCGATCCAAGGACCCCGATATCATGACCTGAGCGGAAGGCAGCCGCTTAACAACTGAGCCACCCAGGCACCCCATACATATGCTACTTTTATAATAAGGAAAAAATAAACAACCCAAAGGTGTCTTTTCTACAATACTGAGGGGATTTTCCTTATGCTCAAGAAACATATCCCAACTTTTACACTTGTGGTGCAGACAAATGTGAAGGGAAATAAATGATTTGCTCAAATATATTGATACTGTTCGAAAATGCTTATCTAATCTAATGCAAATACAGAACCAAAGGAAATGCATAAACATTGACTATGATAAGGATATGCATATATACAATTCTTCCTCCTGAATTTTTTTTTTTTTTTTTTTTTTTTTTTTTTTTTTTTTTTTTTTTTTTTATTTTTTTTTTTTTTTTTTTTTTTTTTTTTTTTTTTTTTTTTTTTTTTTAAAGATTTTATTTATTTATTTGAGAGAGAGAGAATGAGAGAGAGCACATGAGAGGGGGGAGGGTCAGAGGGAGAAGCAGACTCCCTGCCGAGCAGGGAGCCCGATGCGGGACTCGATCCAGGGACTCCAGGATCATGACCTGAGCCGAAGGCAGTCGCTCAACCAACTGAGCCACCCAGGCGCCCTTCCTCCTGAATTTTTAAGCACAGCTTATATAAAGTTGGCTCCTTGGAATACAACATAAGGGAGACACAGGGGTCCCTGTCATTTCCAAGATTAGCAAGGATTATCATCACCAATATGTCAGACACCCTCTCCTTCAAAAAGAAAGAAAGAAAAATGAGAGAAAGAAAGAAAGAAGAAAGAAAGAAAGAAAGAAAGAAAGAAAGAAAGTCTGTATCAGTTTTTAGAAGTTCTTAAGGAAGAGTATCTCCAGCCCATATAGTAGAGACTAAGAGTTAAGAGCTATTACAATAATCAAAGAACACCAAGGTAACTAGAAATTAAGATACGGTCTTGAAATCTTCCCTTAGAAAACATATTTTCATGAAATTCAACTGGATAAAGCTATTCTCCTCCATCACCACTAATTGTGTAGTAGAATGAAAAAGCCAAAAAAGTGACATGCAGGTATTTCTTCTATACAGTGAAAAACTGTATCTCTAATTCCAATACAGAATCATCAGGTAAATACTTATCAGTAAATAATGTATTATAGTTCATAAAAAGGAATTACCTCTACTGAGTGAAGTTTAAGGGCAATATCCCATTGTATTACTTACACTGTAAAAACAATCTGTGTGTAAATTTTTCTCACAAAAAATACCTTTAAGACATAACTACGATTATTAGTTAATGGCATAAAAAGCCAAAAGAACAACCTGGACATGCCAGTAAATAGTTAAGAAGAAGTTCCAAAAAATTGTGGACTGACATTCTCATAAAATATTTGAGTAAAGGTTTATGCAGATGTTTCATTAAAAACAAACCAACCAACCAACCCTCCAGGGCCACTTGGGTGACTCAGCTGGTTAAGCATCTGACTCTTGATTTCCGCTCCTGTCAAGATTTTAGGGTTGTGAGATGGATGTGAGAAGGAGCCCCCCCATCAGACTCCACCCTGGGCCTGGAGCCTGCTTGAAATTCTCTCTCCCTCTACCTCTGACCTTCGGATATCCGCCCCCTCTCCAAAACAAACAAACAAACAAAAAACAACTCCACAAAACCATTTAATGGTTATCAAATCCAAAATAACAAAAGCAAACGCATTAGAATGGGTTCAAACACTTATTTGAGTGCTATAATGATTTATTTAAAAAGAAACTGACCACAGACTAAAATCTTAAATAGCTTTATGAAAATGTTATATTTTGTAATGATGGGGATGAGAATCTTATCAATGGTTTTCTAAAATGTACGGTAGGAAGGGTATATCAAACTTTGAGACTATCATATTAACTTGTAAAACTTTATTAAGGACCTAGTAAGATCTTCAGTAGATCTACTTTTTAATTTTGCAATATTATGAACATGACAATTAAAAACACATAGACCCAATTTTTACATGGACGTAAAACTATAATTATTGATAATGAGCAGCTTTATGCTAGTAGCATCTTGGAATTATCTTGATTTTTGTGACATCAATTTCTACTGACATAATTATAAGGCCAATAAAAAAAAAACCTAATGGGTTTCTCTATTTTGGTTTAGGGTTTGATTGGAAAATTTCAGGAAAACATTCATGAGTTGCTACTTTCTCTTTATCTCCAACACTCTGCTTTCCCTGCCCCCTTAGTCCACATTCACTGACTCAGAGACTATTTGGAGAGGACACCTGTTTTAAATGGATCCACAGGAAATACCTATGTTGTCTTTTCATACTCTGACCCTGCATCTGGTTGGCTGAAATGTGATCATGATTTAAAAAAAAAAAAAAAATGCTGCCCACAGACTGAGGCAACTTCACTGTGACAACATTTACTGGAAGGCAGAGGGAATCCAGTTTATTTTCCTTCCATTAAGCTCTGGTATTGTACGGTAGGAAAAAAATAAGTAAAAGGGCAATGTCAGTTTAACCCTCAAAAGACTAGTATTAAGTTACATGCCGGGTTTTGCTTCCAAACTCAGAACGATTTGTTTTGAAGCTGAACGCTCTCTTGAAGCAGAAACAGTTATCTGACACCCCTTTCTCTTTAACCTTTTATTTATAAACCTCTTGTCCGAAGTTCATGGTCTGTGCTGTTGTATTACATACTGACATGCTATTTATCAATCTCCTGTGGAGGAGGAGCACGGGGCAGTCCGTCCGCTGGAATAGAATTTATAAGGTAATTTCACAGTGATTAATAGTCTATCAGTAAAAATCCAGTTGCGTTCAAAACAGACACTCGGGAGCCCCCGGCGCGCGGGTTTACACCCCACGTGCAGGCTTCCACCGGTCCCTCCGCACGGAGCACCCGCCTTGGCCAGCAGGAACCACCTCCGCCGCAATCCCCCCGGCTGCGACGTTTGTCCCCACTGGGGTCCCCTCTGTCAGGGCAGGTTTCCCGCCCTCCCGCCGGTCCCGCGCTCCCTCTCTGCCCTGCAAATGCCACCCGCCGCGGCTCCGCAGCGCGCCGCGCGCTTCGCCGGCAGTGCTCGCACTCGGAGGCCGCCCATCCACCCACAGGACGCCTAGGGGGCGCCCCGGCCGGGTCTCCCGGGGCCCCGCGAACGCAGGAGCAGAATGACGGAGATGACGAAAGAGCTGACGCCACGCCGCCCGGCCGCGGCCGCCGCCAGGGCCCGCCG